>NC_071282.1:17414160-17714160 GCF_023375685.1 Ictalurus furcatus
AACGCGTTATACGTAGTGCTTATTTATACCGCGCTATAGCATGAACATGTATTTTCAATAATGATTATGAGAATGTGACTAATGCCTTATGAATGCGTTATAACATGGCATGAATGTGGTCATAGTTTATTATAGCTATGACCTTCATCGTGTCTTCTTTAATTTGTAATGTGTCTATAAAATACTGAACAAAATAAATAGATAACTTTACTGAAGATCAGACTTAACATTAATACCACCTGTCTAAAATTGTGTAGGTCCCCCTTCCTTAGTGCCTCTAAAACAGCTCTGACCCATCAAGGCCTGGACTCCACCGGACCTCTGAAGGTGTGCTGTGGTGTCTGGCAGCAAGACGTTAGCAGCAGATCCTTTAAGTCCTGTGAGTTGTAAGGTGGGGCCTCGGTGGATCGGACTTGTTTGTCCAGAACGTCCAACAGACGCTCGATCGGATTGAGATCTTGGGAATTCGGAGGCCGAGTCAACACCTTGAACACGTTCTCATGTTCCTCAAGCGCATTATCCTGCTGAAAGATGGACTGCTATTAGGGAATAGCGTTACCATGAAGAGGTGTACTCGGTCTGCAACAATATTTAGGTAGGTTGTACCTAAAGTAACATCCACATGAATGCCAGGACCCGAGGTTTCCCAGCAGAACATTACCCAGAGCATCACACTTCCTCCACCGGTTTGACTTCTTCCCATAGTGCATCCTGGTGCCTTCTCTTCCCCAGGTAAGCGACGCACACGCGATTCATCAGACCAGGACACCTTCTTCCATTGCTCCATGGTCCAGTTCTGATGCCCACTGTCGGTGTTTCATCGGTGTACAGGGGGTCAGCATGGGCGCTCTAACCGGTCTTCAGCTACACAGCTCCGTACGCAGTAAGCTGTGACGCTCTGTGTGTCCTGACTCCTTTCTATCAGAGCCAGCGTTAACTTCTTCAGCAGTTTGTGCTGCAGTAGCTCTTCTGTGGGATCGGACCAGACGGGCTAGCCTTCACTCCCCACACACATCAATGTGCCCTGGGAGTCCATGACCTTGTCTCCGGTTCACCGGTTGTCCTTCCTTGGACCACTTTTGCTAGGTACTAACCACTGCATACCTGGAACACCCCACAAGACCTGCCGTTTTGGAGATGCTCAAATCCAGTCGTCTAGCCATATATCCCCATATAGCCATATATCATATATGGCTATATGGGGATATTGGAATATATTATATATATAGCCCTGAATATATTTATATTAAAAGGGAAGGGTTAGATTTTATTTAGAACTGCAATTATGTAGAAAAAGTGTGAAATTAGCTGTGTTTTTATTTTAAAGGCTAACATATACACAAATTATAAAGCATTCAGTGGACGTAAACAAACCTGACACACAGTATGATGCTAAATCTCCTTGTCTTGTCTCTCTCTTTTTTTTATTATTATTTCAAATCGTATTATATTTCAGCCCTGGTGGTTCTTCTCTGGGCCGGTGCCTTCCCTGAGCTACTTAAACCTCACACACACACACACACACACACACACACACACGTACATTATTCATTGGGTTTTCACAAGTGTGTGCAGCTGGAACGAAGCCTCGGGTTTGGACGGAGGAGCTCGGTGAGGTGAGGTCAGGCGCTGGAGACAGCGAGAACGACGTCATCGTCCAGTTAATCACAGACTTGGGTGGTTTTTCTTCTCTCCACTGGTTAGAGCAACCCTGATTGTTTAGATGCCCTTAACGAGGTCAGCGTGTCCTTGACCCTAAAGGGTTTGATGAATAGCGCCTCACTAAAGCCCTCGTCCTCCACCCGGTCCTCCTCCACTCCCGAAAATAAAAAAAAAGCCGACTGCCTGGAACCGTGTTTCAAAACGCAGAGCAGGTTGAATCTGTGGAGTCAAATGCAGCACTTCCTACACTGTGGATGAATTTCCACATATCGAACGTGTTCACGTGTACGCTCCGTAGACCACGTACAAGCACAGTCCGATGTTTTTCTGGAGCGAGCTCCTGTTCGAAATGCAGGTAAATATAATTTCGTGTAATACAGCATCGTGTAAGGAGGGTAATACCGTCACGCAGGCCTATTCTGAACGATGTCATTTAACCACGCCCACCTCTAAAAACCAGCGAAGCGCTTTTAAAAGTCCTGATCATTTCTCACATGGTTTCAGGGTTACTATCAGGTCGCAAAGACTAAAAATAAGGCTACAAACTACAGCTAAACAAACTAACGTAGAAAACGTTCACTAAATAAACATGTTTACCATACTAATGATGATTTTTAAAAAATTTGTTTACATTTTTTTATGGCATTTGGCAGACGCGCTTATCCAGAGTGACTTATATTTATTTAATTTATACATCTGAGCAGTTTAGGGTTAAGGGCCTTGCTCAAGGGCCCAACAGTGGCAGCTTGGTGGTGCTGGGATTTGAACTCACGATCAGTAGCCCAATGTCTAGGATTAGAATTAGGGTTAGGGTTAGGGTAAGTATTAAGGTTAGGGTTATGGTGAGGATTAGGGTTAGGGGTATGGTGTGGATTAGGGTGAGGATTAGGGTTAGGATTAGGGTTAGGGTAAGTATTAAGGTTAGGGTTATGGTGAGGATTAGGGTTAGGATTAGGTTTAGGGTAAGTATTAAGGTTAGGGTTATGGTGAGGATTAGGGTTAGGGGTATGGTGTGGATTAGGGTGAGGATTAGGGTTAGGATTAGGGTTAGGCTAAGTATTATGGTTAGGGGTATGGTGTGGATTAGGGTGAGGATTAGGGTGAGGGTTAAGGTGAGGATTAGGGTGAGGTTTAGGGTTATGGTGAGGATTAGGGTTAGGATTAGGGTTAGGGTAAGTATTAAGGTTAGGGTTATGGTGAGGATTAGGGTTAGGGGTATGGTGTGGATTAGGGTTAGGATTAGGGTTAGGGTAAGTATTAAGGTTAGGGTTATGGTGAGGATTAGGGTTAGGAATAGGGTTAGGGTAAGTATTAAGGTTAGGGTTATGGTGAGGATTAGGGTTAGGGGTATGGTGTGGATTAGGGTGAGGATTAGGGTTAGGATTAGGGTTAGGCTAAGTATTATGGTTAGGGTTATGGTGAGGATTAGGGTTAGGGGTATGGTGTGGATTAGGGTGAGGATTATGGTGAGGGTTAAGGTGAGGATTAGGGTGAGGTTTAGGGTTATGGTGAGGATTAGGGTGAGGGTTAGGATTAGGGTTAGAGTTAGGATTAGAGTTAGGATAAGGATTAGGGTGAGGATTAGGGTTAGGATTAGGGAGAGGGTTATGGTTATGGTGAGGATTAGGGTGAGGGTTAGTATTATGGTTAGAGTTAGGGTTAGGATTAGAGTTAGGATAAGGATTAGGGTTAAGGTGAGGGTCAGGGTTAGGGTTAAGATTAGGGTGAAGATTAGAGTCAGCATTACGGTTAGGATTAGAGTTAGGGTGAGGGTTAGGATTAAGATTAGGATTAAGATTAGGGTTAGGTTTAGGGTTAGGATTAGGGTTAGGTAATATGTGTTGTGTGTTATGTAATGTGTGTTGTTAAGGTAATATGTTGTTAATTGTTATAATGTTAATGTGTTTTAATCTGTTTATTATTAGGCGTAGATCATGCAGCGCGCCCACTGTATAAAACCCTGTGACTGTGCCGTTACTATAGAAACGATAATGAATTAAAAACGAGTGCATTTAAGAACTACTGTCAGAACTTCGGAGATTTCAGCAGCCCTGTACAATATTTTAAAGCTTGTGTATCCCTTTGCACACGCACGTTAGCACACGTAATTTGCTTTCTTACTAAACCAGAGCCTCATTTCTTCAAGTTCACTCAAGCATGCCCCGTCCCATCAATCCTTTCCACTGACTACAGAACGTTCACAACGTGGTTAATATCATTTATAATCATTGCTTTATAATAAGTACGGCTCTGACAGCCTCGTGAGCAGGAATCAATCATGGCTAATCGTCCTGTCGTGTGTAAAACAGTGATCTATTCACGCAATCATCTTCCTCGTCTCGCTCGAGATAATGATCTGCCTCGAGAAGTTCATGAGCCGTATTTCAAAATCTCGCAAACCGACGCGCTTTTTTATGTGTGTGCATGTTCTTCATGATGTGTTTGTGTGCATTTCTGTCTATTCACGTTCATCCTGCGACCACATCCGTCGTTTCATGATCCCGCCGCTTTACGTGAAGTGCTTTGCAAAAGTATCCCCCCCCCCAACTTTCCTGCGTTACAACCTGGAAGTGAAATTGCCGTAATATTGGGATTGTGTCAGGAATTTACGCAAAATACCAAACAATATTAAAGTAGCAAGATATTTATTTATTTATTTATTTATTTTTAATTTCAGTAAATTTATTTACCAGTAAAAACATCATAAAAGTGGTGATTGCAGAAGTATTTGAAATTTCAGTCAAAGGCCAGACTTCAATCCAATTGAAGAGCTGTGATTTGAAAATTGTTGTTCACCAGATGGGCTCCATCCAGCCTGACAGAGCCTGAGCGAGCGATTTTCCCAAGAGAAATGGACAAATGCATCAGGATCCGGACATGTAAAGCTGATACAGACACGTCCCAGCAGCTGGAATTGAAGGCAATTGAGGTTCTACTAACTAGATGCAAGGGAGTGATTAGATAAATATGAGACACGCTTATTTTTAAGGCAGACTCTGTCCCACATGCGTACCTCTTATGTCTGATGTTATGTCCAATGTAATGTATAAGGTCTGAATACCCCCGATGTGCGTAATTTTTGGTATAAAATTCTCGCTACTCGTACGTAACTCAAATACGCCCCATTGTGTCAGTAAAATGGTAAAAATTCCAGGTTGTAACACAACAAATTGTATATTGGAACAGTCGAGTGTCGTATACTTATGCACTTCTACATACCCTGAGCACTCTCACTCGCTCTCTCTCTCTCTCTCTCTCTCTCTCTCGTGTATTATCCTGGCCTGTTTGATAATGCGCCTAACCCGTGACTTTTAATGCTGCCTCATGCTATGCAAAGGATCAATTCCTTCCCTCACACACACACACACACACACACACACACATTCCCATCGATTCCGGTGCTTTAATATCAACCAGGATAGATTTGCTTTCCCATATAGAAGGAAATGAGCTTTTTATTTATTTATTTTTTTTTTTTAAAGATGCATATCCTTTCGGATCTCCTGTAAATTTGAATGGCGGTTTCTCCCGAGGCTGCTCTCGTCGCTCCGTGCGTGTCGTAGGTGTGCGCTGTATCACCACCACCTTAGCATTAATATCAGTAAATCCATAAAGCCTTCAGCTTAAACATAAAAAGGTGATTTTATTGTGTTTATCCACGAAGCTGCGGCCGTGCTAATGTACTCTTCTGTACGCACGGATGTGGAAGGACCGACACTATAAACTGACTGCTGAATAATAGTCCAGTCTAAAGGGACTGATATCAGACCCTGGAATGACTTTAATTAAATCTTGAAAAATTATAAACCAAAATGCATTGTAATTACCTTTGGGGTTAATTATCCTGATTATTAACATCATCATCATCATCATCATTATTATTATTATTTTGTGCTTAATTGCATTCCAGCTATTTAAGTCGTAGGAGGCACACTGAGGACATACATCCATCTTTGTCGTGTGTCCATCATACAAGTCTTCATGAATGAGCTGTTACTATAGAAACCATGACGTATTACAAAGAAAGCATTAATATAAACCCGTGATTCGCAGCTGCACTATTATCAGAGCTGCTGTTATTAAAGGGGTCATGTGATGTTTATATGAAAGTTCATTATGTTGTTTATTGGGTGTAATAGAATAAGTTAACATGCTTTAATGTTCAAAAATCACATGATTTTTCACATAATGTACATTACTGCAGTTCCTCTATTCCCAGTCTGTCTGAAATGCTCTGCCCGAGTTCCGGTTTCTCCAAAGCCCCTCCGTCTGAAAAGTCCAGAGTGCTCTGATCGGCCAGCCGACTCGTCGCGTTGCGATTGGCCAAAAACCTCAAGTGTGTGTCGAAAATGTAACGCTCTTTTCCATCATCGCGAACGCAGTTAATAATGCCGTGGGTTTTACCGTATCAGTTCCAGCTTAGTGGTACGTTTATATTTTGTAACTTTTTTACCTTTCAGAAAAATGTAATTAATTAAAAATGTGGAAAAAAAAAAGAAAAAAGATGGCGGCATCCAGCTGATATTTCAAATTGTGACGCAGACGTTTGCGGAAATAACATCTGGACTTTGATCGAGGCGTTTTAGGCAGATCTAACAGGAGCAGTGCTCTCTGTTAGACAGAATAAATCCCTTTGTGGGAGACTATGAGCATTGTAACTTATTGTCTCGTTCGAAAAAATAACGTCAATACGTGACGGGAAACAGCAAAGGAACGCTGCCACTTATTCAGCGCATACACAAAGAGATGGCCAAGAAAGGTAACAAAAAAACACTTTACCTCCCCCCTGTGATTCCACTATAGATGCACCAAGGCCAAAACACTGATTTAGGAGTACTTGCATTCTTTATTGCTGGAAGGAATTCCAATCAGTGCTTATATCATCCAGCTCGCCAGATTCTGTCTGCGCTATTCAGCCAAGGCTTGAGCTTCAGACTCCAAAGTGCACGATGTGACTGTAAACGGTCGGAAGATTGACTTAAGATCTGGCTGGTCGCCTGATTTCTCTTTTCATCCTTCGAGAAGGCTAAGAGGGCGAATTAGAATGAAGCGATCGGCTCGCGGTAAGAGGAGGCGTCCAATTCGATTGGAGAAATGGGTTGCCATGTTGAGTCCGGTTCATCTCAAGACCGCTGTCACCTCTGGCTCGTTCGTTGGGGACCTAAATCTACATCTGGATTTCTGTAATGCTGATTTGGGCCTCACTGATCAAGCTTTTTGTAAAGTTGTGTGTACGTGTTTTCGTAAAAAAGAACAACAAAAAAACAAAAGAAAAGAAAAAGAAAACCCTAACAAATGCTTTCTTAGAAAGTTTCTAAAAATATTCTATTTGTTGTATGGTTCTACAATGAACGTTTAAGTGTTCTGCCACTTGGACTAACCTAATAACTCTTTAGGGTAGAACATTTACAATGCTTAAGGCTTCTCTGGTTGTCGCTTTGGTGGAAACCTTAAACGCTCTATGTAGAACTCTTCAATACCAGAAACTCTTTCAAGTAGAACACTGTTAAAAGGCTAAGAAAGCTTAATTATCTAAGGAACCTTAGAAGAAAACCTTGAAGTTATTTTTTTGTAGTTCCTAGAACTTATCAGGTGTTTAAAATATACTGTAGCTAAATCATCTTGGTACTTTTTTACTCTTAGACAAGAGAGTCCTTCAAAGGTTCTTTATGTTTCCGTAAAAGCCAACTTTTACGCGTTTTGTGTAGGAACTCCACATTTTAATGTCGGAGTATGCTAAACACGCTAATTAATTATCACTCAAAATATGCAAAAAGAGCAGACTTGTTGATTTACCCCCCAAAAAATGAGCCAATGAGCCAAATAAATGAGCCAATCGACTTTGAATCTGGAACGACTGACAGTTGTGTAGGTGTTTTGAACTCTCCCTTGTTGTAAGTGATGGTGTAACTATCACTTGTTGTAAGATTCTACATAGAACCAACAAACCGGTACAAACCAAAGAACCATTTCGATTTGGAAAATTTAGAACCCTTAAAGGTGTCTTTCTACCAGAAAGGGTTCTACGTAGAACCATTTTTTGGACATAAGAACCCTTCATTATCCAGTGGATTCTCAAAGCACTATTAAAGAACCTATTTTTCTCAGCGTATATGTAACAGTATATAGTGATCAGAAAGATGTCCAATCATTTTAGGGGGCCTAAAGAACCCTTAATTATCCTGTGGACCCTGAAAGAACATTGAAGCGCCAAGAAGAAGCATTTATCTACAGTTTGAACTCATCAAAGGTTCTAGGTATTATTCGTTTTTATGTTGTTGTTGTTGTTGTTCCTCTTTGCAAACCCTTAAAGGTGTGTCTGTTTCAGAAAGTTTCTCAAATTGAACCGTTTAAAAAGTAAAATAAAATAAGGACTCTTAACTATCCAATGAATTCTCAAAACATTATTAAAGAACCTGTTTTTAAGAGTGTATTGTACAGCGGGGGAAATAAGTATCGAACACGTCAACATTTTGTTTCAGTAGATATATTTCCAATGAGGTTATTCACATGAAATTTTCACCAGACATCAGTATTGACTCAAGAAATCCGGAAATATAAAGAATTCACCATATTAAAGTCCATAAATGAAGTTATGTGTAATAAAGAGTAATGACACGGGAAAAAAGTACTGAACACGCTAAGTGAAATGTATTTAATACTTAGTGGAGAAGCTTCTGTTTGTAATGACAGCTTCAAGACGCTTCCCGTATGAAGAAATTAATGGGCCGCGGTACTCAGGTGTGATTTTGGCCGGTTCTTCTAAACATATTGTCTTTAAATCTTGTTCAGTTGGATTCGAGTCAGGTGATTGTCTTGGCCGTTCAAACACCTTGATTTTTTTTCTCTGAAACCGATTGAGAGTTTCTTTTGCTGTATGCTTTGGATCGTTGTCCTGCTGGAAGCTCCACCCACGTCTCATCTTCATCATCCTGGTGGATGGCAGCAGATTCTTCTCAAGAATCTCCCGCTAAACGGCTCCATTCATCGTTCCTTCAATTATATGAAGTCTTCCAGTACCATGTGATGAAAACACACCATGATGCTTCCACCTCCTAACTTCACTGTTATTACAGTGTTTACAGGGTGACATGCAGTGCCATTTCTTCTCCAAACATGGCGTGTAGTTTGACTGCCTAAAAGTTCACGCGTCTCCGTATATCGATCGGTTTAGCGTGCCGATCGATAGCACTGCTCTCATCTCATTATGTGTTTGCTGTCTCGCGAATGAGATTGATAGCACGCGACATTGCAGGAAGGCTTTGTGCTCACACGGTTACTTTTAGCGAGACTGATGCGTGAAGTTTCAGAGTAGATAAAGGGGGAAAAAAAAAGAGAAAGAACGCTTTAGGGTTTATGGCGGTGCAACGAGGTTACGTTCGATCACAGGCTCGACCGATGTATCGATTACTCCAAAAACGCTGTTAGGGAATACACTGGTTGTTGTTGTGGACTTGCAGCAGGAACATTCATTGTAGTTAATTGATGTAATTGATGTAAAAAGGATTTACGCCTTATTTGCTTCTCCAGCATGGCGGCATTAAAGAAAAATAATCATCGAGCGTATCGGTATTAAATGTAACGATACACGGATTAAAAGCAAGACGTGTCGTTTACTTAGAAATGAATAACATCAATCATTGATGTTTCCTACATTACCCACAATGCCATGCTGTTGCCACAGTGGTGCAGCGGGATTTCGGACTTGTTTCATCTCTACCTAAAGAGAGCAGTGCGGCGGCGCTTTAGTCCTTTAACTCTGAGCTCATCGTCTGTACATTCTGCTCAAACTGTTCACCTACCAAAGCTTCAAGGTTCATGCTAGCGCCTGAGCCGAGTCTATGCTCTAACTCTTATATAGCTGAGTTGCATTCTGGGACTTTGAGTCCAACGTGTGCTCCACTGGATTTCTCGTTAATTATGTTCGAGATTGATTTTTTTTCTCTGTCCAGTTAACGTCGTTGTAACGGTGCTAGCAAGAACAACAACCAAAATTCAGTTTTAATGTGTTTCAGGATGGAGTTTTCACGAACAATATCAGATGTTTGCGTGATGACGTGTTTGGCGATGCTTCCTCATGTCAATAACCGCTAGCATATCATCATCATATCAGTTTATCTGACTCTAAATGTCTCCTTAGCTCGGTTTCAGGGAACGCGCTTCCTCTTTCTCATTCCTGTTAAAACAGTACGCTTAGCTCATCAGTTCCATAAAGTGCTGTTTGTTTTGAAGGGCGTTTAGCGAAGTGAGCCATAAACCCGCCGGATGAAGTCGTCTCTTCACAAACGCATTTACGCACAGCTGTCAAAGCACCTTGTAATTCATACTTCAGGAGTTTTTTTTTTTTTATAACGTCTACGTAGACGAAAGTGATTATGGCACTTCGGACGTTGTGCATCTTTAGGAATAAAATTCAGCTTTGAATGCTTAGCGTGTACTTCATCACTTCATCATATGATCCCAGACCCCAGAGAGATGCTTAAGGCCTCCAGTCATCTGAGAGTCATCTTCAGATGATTCCATGTCCTGACGTTCTTTGCGGTTTATTATGGAGTGTTAAAAAAATAAATAAATAAAAAAACCCGGACGCACCCAGAGATCCTGCTCCAGGATACGGATCATGCGATCATGTGACTTTTCATCATCCCATACTGAAAAGACACATTATTTTCAGAAATATTTTTACATGATATTTCATCAAGATTCATTTATTTGCACGATTTCCTTTCCACATATTTTCCACATACGTGTATATATATATATTTATATTTTCACATCACATTTCCCCCTCCATATTATTCATTTGATGATGATAATGAGTCTTTATTAATCACATATACATTACAGCAGAGTGAAATTGTTTTCTTCGCATACCCCAGCATGTCAGGAAGTTGGGGTCAGAGAGTGCAGGGTCAGCCATGATACAGCGCCCCCTGGAGCTGAGAGGATTAAGGGCCTTGCTCAAGGGCCCAACAGTGGCAGTTTGGCAATGCTGGGGCTTGAACCCCCGACCTTCTGATCAGTAAGGTCTTAACCGCCAAGCCACCACTACCCCGTCATTACATACACTTATTTTCAGTTGTTCATTTTTAGGACGTGCGGTTTTATTTATCGCATATTTGCATGTGCACTTTTAACATTTTTTCCCCTTCACGTACTCACATGCAGTGTACGCCATTTTGTACACGAGTTATGTTATCCCGTTTACTATTTAAAGACCCAGTGCTGCTGTTCCCAACAAAATCCAGAACAAATTAGCGAAGCACAGGGACAGAGCCTGGGGCGTTCCAGCTCGTGAGGACTGACAGGACTTTCTGAAGAGCACACACTCTTCACCCGGGACGTTTGAGAAATGAAAGCCAGGAACGGAAATGGCTAATGGTTGGTTTCGTTGGTCTGCCCTCAGCTTTTTGACATTCTGCAAAGTGCTTTGCAATCCAATCACTCCACATCCAGCCTTAATGGACAATTATTAGCTTCTAGTTGGGTGACGTCATTCAACCACCATGTATATTGTAATGTTAGAATCAACACCGATTCATTTTCCTTCATAATATTGCATCGTCTAAGCTTTGAATGGCCGTGTAACCGATACCGATTCAATACCGATTTCAAAACATTCCAGTTGGTGTAAAGATGCAGATAACTTTTGCCGTTATTGATCCGTTCAGCTGACAATGCGATAGGGATTGATCTTGACTATTCCCATCAACTATTTTGCTTGAACATATGGGGAAGTATGTCAAAAATCCAAATCCGATACCGATCCGGATCCGTAAAGCTCACACAGTGCTTATCGGATTGGGAATGATGAGAATAATGACACTGAGTGAGATGTGTGTGTGTGTGTGTGTGTGTGTGTTCACACTAACGTTATTGCTTATTGCCATCCGCATGAGCCCCTCTACAGCGCCTACTGTCTGTTGACTCTCGGACATGCTGTAAATGTTTCACTAAACCTTCAGCACTTATGACCTTTTTGAAGCGGTGGCGCTCCGAGCATGTGGTGCGGAACAAATGGAATACTGAGAAGTGCCACCGAGGCGTAAACAAGCAGTGCAGCAATGTAACACTATTCCCGGAAAGAGCCAGGTGGCAATCCGCAGCCGCCGGACTGTTAGCTAATGATAGTGTGACATGCAGAGAGAGAGAGAGAGAGAGAGAGAGAGAGAGAGAGAGAGAGAGAGAGCAGGGATCACAGGACAGCCTGTCAAATCATTTGGAAAGACTTAAACATGAGTTCAAAGCTGTGTGACACTGACATTGATCATAAACAGGGCTTCACCTGCTATAATTAGCACTTGCTAAGAGGTCTTTAGGTGCTGTTTGTTTGCCGAGGTTCAGAGCGTGTTTAGTGTGTGATGCCCGGGGCAAGGAGGGCAGGATTAGGCAGAAAAATGTGTCTAAATTGTGCCTATAATAACGAGAGGCTCTCCTGGAGAGCTCCTTAACAAGCATGCATGCTAACACGCGTGCTCGAAGTTACGTTTTTTTCCTGACGTGTTGGATTGCCTTGCATAGTAAAAGTATATGCAAATAAAATGATAACAAATGAACTTAAGATTTAAGTAAAGAATTAATCAGATATTAAAATGGTGTTTAATTGATTTGTGTGTGTCTATTAAAGAGGTGTGGCCTCTGTGTATGTATGTATGAATGAGTGTGTGTGTGAGTCAACAGGTAAGGAGGTGTGGCCTCTGTAAACGAGGTGTGGCTTCTTTTGCTATCAGTCCCAGTGAAGGAGGTGTGGCCTCTGTGTGTATCAGTGAAGGAGGTGTGGCTTCTGTAAAAGAAGTGTGGCTTCTTTTGCTATCAGTTCCAGTGAAGGAGGCGTGGCCTCTGTTAGTTTCAGTAAAGGATGTGTAACCTCTGTGTGTGTTAGTATCAGTGAAGGAGGTGTGGCTTCTGTAAAAGAGGTGTGGCTTCTTTTGCTGTCAGTCCCAGTGAAGGAGGTGTGGTCTATGAGTGTCTCAGTGAAGGAGTTGTGCTTCTTTACTGCCAGTGCCACACCTTTTATACCATTTTTAGTAAATTTGCCAATAATAAATCACTTTGTATGACAGTGTATCAAATCAAATGATCTATAAATGATATCGTATTCAATCGTTTCCTTAAATGCATTTTTCATAGCTCTAATCGTAGTCTCCCATGGACCAACCAGGACACAGCTCCACTATGAGTTAAAGTCCTCTTTTTATTTTGAATCATATTATTGTTTTTACTGTTTCCTCAGATGCTGGAGCCTAAACTGGATGAACAGTGTGATCTGGGTGCTCAGTGGCAGCCCTCGGAGGACGAGCACTCACTCTGCAGTCCGTCTGACGCCCCAGGCACCACAGGCACTTCAAGCAGCACTCCTCTGGACGAGACTCGGCACCTTGTACCTCCTACACCTCCCCCATCCACCGAGGGCAGCCTGAGTGACATCTGGAGGGTGGATAGAGGAGAGGAGGAAGAGGAAGACAAAAAGACCCCTACAGAAGAAGAAGAAGAAGAAGAAGAAAGCTCACACGGCGTTGAAGCAGATGAAGTCGAGGAGAAGCACGAGAAAGACGAGGATTACGACACCAATCCTCCGGCCTCCTCTTCTTCTTCATCCTTCATCATCCCCGAGTTACGTCTGGACCGCTCTTTCAGCGCCGACGCTCTGTCTTCGACCGCCACTGATGAAGAAGATGAGGACGAGGATGAAGATGAGGATGAGGATGAAGATGAGGAAGACAGTGATGATAACTACTTGGAGCCCACTAAGAGGAGGAGCATGGTGGAGGCGGGCTCGTGTGAGAAACACGGTGGCTCCGGAGGTCTGAGCGTACAGAACTCGCTGCGCAGACGCACACACAGCGAGGGGAGCCTCCTGCAGGACCCGCGCACCACCTGCTTCACCTCTGATAACGCCATCAACCGCCTGGAGGTGACCACCACTAGCAAGGGGGGCTGGACGCTGCCCTCACCCAAAACTCTGAAGAAGGAGCTGACCAAGAACGGAGGCTCCATGCACCAACTCTGCATGCTGTTCTCCGGCAGGAAGGTGAGCCGCTCTTCTACAAACATGCGTTCAAACCCAAACACTGACATAATCCGTTCGTAAACATGTCTCAGCAAAGCAGTCATCAGCGCTTATGACCTTATGTCTAACACGCAACACTACAGAAGACTCAAAATCTCTCGCTCTCTTCGTGATAACGGGGTCCTGATGCCACCAAGTGGTCACTTCGGAAAATTAACAGAGGAACCGATAGTCTGAACGAAAACCTGATTATTCCAGCAATAAGTCTGCAGTATAAAATATAATGAGTGTCTATCATGTATACAGTATATGAGTATATGGCATTCTTTTACATTTACGATATTTTATCCAAAGTGACATAGAACATGAGAGAGAATCCGATCCAAACATCTGGAAATAACACAAATACAATAACGAGTCTTTATTGGTCACATATACGTTACAGCACAGTTTAAGTCTTTTCTTCACATATCCCAGCATGCTAGGAAGTTGGGGTCAGAGTGCAGGGTCAGACATGATGCAGCGCCCCCTGGAGCAGAGAGGGTTAAGGGCCTTGCTCAAGGGCCCAACAGTGGCAGCTTGGCAGTGCTGGGGCTCAAACCCCCGACCTTCTGATCAGTAACCCAGAGCCTTAACCGCCAAGCCGCCACTGCCCCTACGCTAATCACGCACTAATACCTGAGTTAATCGTTCACTAATCGTGACCTAATAAAGAGCTAACCTTAACCACCAAGCGAGTCTTATGAACTCTTAAGATTATGAGTCTTATGAAGTCTTATGCATGAATAACGACCACCATTTGTTCGTTAATGTATTAATTGACACGTCGGGGTGACCTAAATCAAATCGAACATGATTTCAAATAGTTTATTATCGAACGTAGAAAGACGCATTATAGAAAGATGAATTATTATTTAATAATAAACACCAATTATTTCATCTCGAGCACAGACATTTTTTTTTTTTGCAACAGTGTTACAAATGCTAACAAATAAATAAATAAACAAACAAACCCCAAATCGAATCATATATTTTGCATAGTGTGTTTTTTTTTTTTTTTTTACATAAAATGACTACATTTCATATTTTGGAACGAAATGGAAGGTGCAAAATAGTACTATTCGAATATGACTGTAAATTATTATTTAAGTTAGACTTATTTTGTATCAAAAGCATATAAGGTGCACGGTCATACCCAATAAGGGATTTAGCAAAACTTCCAAACACAGCTATACTGTAAATATGCAAAATGAATTCAAAACAAATGTCCAAAGTCACATCAATGGACCAGGGGTGTCCAATCATATCCTCAAAGGGCCGGTGTAGGGTACAGCTTTACATTCCAACCAAGTAGAACCCGTTTTAGTTTCGTCCACTAAATGGCGCTGTTTAGCTTTGTGTCCTGCTGAGGCTTGAAAAAGACTGCGCTTTTACCTGAGTGCACTTGACTACTAGCTAAATGTAGTGCGTGTATATGTAATTGAGTGCAAAAGTTTGTATCCCCATTGAGAGAGTTGTAAAAATTCTAACAACGCATAAGAAGTTGAAAAGGGCCTTAGAAGCAAATATGAGAATAAAAATCCATCTTAACGTATTATCATTACATATGTAGGATATGTATGTGTATATGATGTGTGGGTGTGTGTGTGTGTGTGTGAGAGAGAGAGAGAGTGAGAGGGAGAGATAGAGTGGATGAGATGGATGCAGCCAGTCCAGGAGATTTCGGAGCCTTAAATGGCAGTGTTAGCATAGAAGAAGGAATGCACCATGATGTAGTGTGTGTGTGTATCTCTATATATGTGTGTGTGTGTGTGTGTGTGTGTGTGTGTTTTGGCTGAATCTCAGTGTAATTTTACTACCTATTGGCGCCATCAGGCTCGCTTTTCCCCCAGCTGCGGGCTGTTTGGAAGAAGCCTGTCTCTGTGGCCATATATCGCCAAGCATCTTTCCATAAAACAATGCGCAAGCCGTAGAGTAAATCAAGCTGACATTTCCAATGACATTTAAAAAAAATTAACAAAAAAGAGCTGCAGAGCTCTCGGAGACCTCGGATAGACCCCGCAGCACTGCGGCTTCGCATCTGTGAGAAAAAAATGTGAAAAAAGACCAACAATACTGTGACGTACAGTGAAATATGGTACGGTTACAGTGTGATAACAATACAACCTAATTATCATGGGGAACAATATATCAGACATCTGCTTACACTTTTTCAAAAAGGGGAACATTACAGCACTGCGGCAGCATTGTAAGAATTAAATTATTTCGTCCAGGAAAGTTCTAGAATATTTTTAATGTGCACCCTTCAATAGTTACTCTCAGTCTTTAAGGTGATAATTCTTGGTTAGTCCCAGTCTTTAAGGCTCTAGTTCTTGATTAGTCCCAGTCTTTAAGGCTCTAGTACTTTGTTAGTCCCAGTCTTTAGGTTCTAGTTCTTGGTTAGTCCCAGTCTTTAAGGCTCTAGTACTTTGTTAGTCCCAGTCTTTAAGGCTCTAGTTCTTGGTTAGTCCCAATCTTTAAGGTGGTAGTTCTTGGTTAGTCCCAATCTTTAAGGTGGTAGTTCTTTGTTAGTCCCAGTCTTTAAGGCTCTAGTTCCTGGTTAGTCCCAGTCTTTAAGGCTCTAGTTCTTTGTTAGTCCCAGTCGTTAGGTTCTAGTTCTTGGTTAGTCCCAGTCTTTAAGGCGATAGTTCTTTGTTAGTCCCAATCTTTAGGTTCTAGTTCTTGGTTAGTCCCAGTCTTTAAGGCGATAGTTCTTTGTTAGTCCCAGTCTTTAAGGCTCTAGTTCCTGGTTAGTCCCAGTCTTTAAGGCACTAGTTCTTTGTTAGTCCCAGTCGTTAGGTTCTAGTTCTTTGTTAGTCCCAGTCTTTAGGTTCTAGTTCTTGGTTAGTCCCAGTCTTTAAGGCGATAGTTCTTTGTTAGTCCCAGTCTTTAAGGCACTGGTTCTTTGTTAGTCCCAGTCTTTAAGGGTCTAGTTCCTGGTTGGTCCCAGTCTTTAAGGCTCTAGTTCTTGGTTGGTCCCAGTCTTTAAGGCTCTAGTTCTTGGTTAGTCCCGGTCTTTAAGGCTCTAGTTCTTGGTTAGTCCCAGTTGTTAGGTTCTATTTCTTGGTTAGTCCCAGTCTTTAAGGCTCTAGTTCTTGGTTAGTCCCAGTCGTTAGGTTCTAGTTCTTGGTTAGTCCCAGTCTTTAAGGTTTTAATTCTTGGTTAGTCCCAGTCTTTATGGCTATGATTCTTGGTTTGGTCTAGTCTTTATAGCTCTAACTCTTGCTCAGTCACAGTTGCTAAGGCTCTAGTTCATGAATATTTCCTGTATGTTTGGTTTAAATTCTTGGTTAGTCCCAGTCTTTAAGGTTCTGATATTTGGATAGTCCCAAAAGTTTAGGGTCTGTAGTTATTGATTTATCCCAGTCTTTAAGGATCTCACGCTTGGTTAGTCCCAATCATTGAGGCTCTAATTTTTGGCTAGTCTTAGTATTTTGGGCTGTGACTCATGGATAATACCAGGCTCTAATCTGAATAGTCCCAGTCTTATTATTGGTAAATCCCAGTTTTTGTAGCTCTAGTTCTTGATGAATTGCAGTCTTTATGGCTCTGATTATTGGTTAATCTCAGTCATTAAGGCTTTAATTCTTGCTTTTTCCAAGTTTTTAAGGCTTTAATTCTTGGATAGTCTTAGTATTTAAGGGTCTAGGCCCTGCTAAGTCTCAGTCTTTTTTGGCTTTGATTCTTGGATAGTCCCAATTTTTATAGCCCTGATTCTTGGATCTTCCTAGAGTGGCTGGTTAGGTCTAACTCATCCATACCACAGCACGATAAACTCACACAAATTCTGGTGTCAGCATCTTTTGATGCTCGTTGTCTGCAGGGCTGAAACTCTACAGTGCGTTTGCCGTCTGTTTACTTGAAGCGAATGTTAGTGTGCGTAACAGACATTGCTGTGTAGATAGTTTTCATTGACTGCGCATACACAAATGCAAGAAGAGAATGGAAAAAGTCACAAATCATCTTTAAGACGCTGCCCTGTGAGAGTTATAGGCTTTGGAGTGTGTGCCGTCTTCCATAACGGTTTCTGTTGCGCCGTTTGAACTCGTTCTGGTCCGTGCGAAGTTATGAGTCTTATTTATTTCACGAGGTTACAGCTTTCCACGATTCCAGCAAAATTCTTTCAAATATTCTCAAAATAGAATACTATATGTATAGGAGCTTCTTGTAGACCCAAGGAACCTTTGAGGGCTCTAAACGTTGCGAGAGTGTGCTTACTAATAACTGCATGATTTGAAAATATCAAGTCGTCCCTCACACTCCTCCCACCGTACGGACCGACTACCGTTATACATTTTGTTGTTAAGATTGTCATCGTAGCCTATACACAATTTCTTAATGCATAATTAATCTCTACACGAAGTATAAGTTAATAACATACCGCTGCCAGCCAATCAGAAATGAGTGTTATCTGTAGCAATGTGATAAAAGGATATAGATGATGATGTCATAAAAATGTATAAGAGAGTAAAAGAGGTCAAAGAGTTGAAATGCGTTCCTTCGTCCAGATTTGGTGTTTGACTGTTTGTTCAAGTAGGAACTTCCTAGACAGTTGGATTATAGCCGGAGACATGTATTTTCCATTCCAATCTCTCTCTCTCTCTCTCTCGCTCTCTCTCTCTCACTCCGTCTCACTTCCTGGCCCTTGCTTTTATCCCGTCTTTCCGATCTGCTCTTCTTCGTATCTTATCCCCCTCCAACATCCGATAATGAGAAACCCGACATTTGTGGAGAGATGCAATAAAACAAGACAGAGCACTGGACCACCATGCTATATATCTCCCACACCACTCTTTTTTCCACTTCAACACACACAAACACACACACACACTAAAACACACTGCTTGGTGGATGTAAGGACCGAGCGATAAAGCATCTTCATAACAACCACACCATTTTATTACGCAACACCAAATCATTCCATCTTTCCACCCAGTGAGTTAGAATAATCGAATTAGTAGTAATATGATGCAGATGCCAGAGTAAGAACTGTCTGTACTAATTCAGGTTGTTGCCCCTCGAATGAAATCTGACCATACATAGAAATGGGAATTTCCGAATAAGTACATTGTTATTATGGATCACGATTATGGCATTTTTTTTTTACATTTATTTTTCATTTTAGATGACTAGAAAGAAACAGTTCCTGTATGATTAATACTCATTTTTATGGAGTGAAAAAGCATCAAAATTCTAAATTCACTAGGTGTTGCCGACTAAACTGTAAGAATTTAATGCAGTATACAAATGTAATTAGGGTGTATTAAAGTGTATAAAAGAATTATCGTGTAATTGTACTGAAGTGTAGGGGTGTAATGCTGTTACATTATCTATATCTGTTTAGTGCTCCAAGTATCCGTTTCTGTATCCGGATTTGGATTTGAACCCGAAAGGAGATTTGTTGGTGATCGCTCTAATCGTAGCTCGCCTCTTGCGCGTGTAGCAGCTGCAGCGTTATAAAATACAGAATTTAACCGCACAATGGACGCTAAGAATGACGACAAAGCCAGCAAAGTTCGCGGTTCAGTCTCCGTGTTGTTGTGTATATGATCGAGGTAGCGTAACGGTCATACGGTAGGGGCATGACCAATCAGAGTGAATGTGGGTGGAGCCACGCCTTTGTTTTCAAAACGTTTTGGTCTGTTTACACTGAAACGTGAGCGCGGAGGTTTCAAACTAAAACGGGGTCTTCGGCGTTTTACAAAAGTCTCCGAAACTTTCGAAAATGCCGGAGAAGCGTAGACGACAGGCGTAACCGTAGCAACAGTTCTGCGTTTTAAAAGGAGCATGCACCGGTGTAAACCAGGCCTGACAGTTCCTCGGCCTCAGCTACATCACTCCGATTCATAATTAGTCTTAACAAAAGATGTTCAGAGGACTGTCTGTTTAATCCCAGACAACACAGAGTTTGTTCCTGCCTGCAGTATTTTCTAGCGAATTGACTTGGTTCTATTTCCCAAAATATAAATAGACAAACTAGTCTAATTCAAACCGACCGCGACGTTATACTGTCTTATACCTCGGGACACTGTGTACGTGAGACGAAGAGCTTGTTGTCTTCGGTGTAAGGCTGAAATGTGGGAGTGCGCTCGGGCTGTGGACGAGAGAGAGAGAGAGAGAGAGAGAGAGAGAGAGAGAGAGAGCATGGAGAAGGGGTACAGAAAACTATGCTAGGACAGAACAGTACACCACTGTACACTTAATCTTAGAAGAGAACATTTTGTTGCTGCGCCGTATCACTGTGAGAAGGCAGCGCTCACGGACTCCACTCCACCGCTTCAATAAATGATAACAATGATTATTACATATTTGTGGCCGGGACTGTTAGACCAGGCTTGACCTAGAAGGTTCTGTTACGTGGGTTTCTATAGTGCTGCTCTATTGGAAGACCGAATTAACCAAGAAAGCAGGGCTGAGTTACACACACACACACACACACACACACACACAGTCGGGTGTTCTACAGAGCTGACATTAATAATGGCCATTATTTAAGATGGATGGGATTTAGTTTCACCACTATAATGTTATTTAGCTGCAAGCTACAGAGATGTGACTGAGAATAGACAGAGTAAATAAGATGGACTGGAAGTTCTGCTTTGGTTCTGCTACTTTCAAATAAAAAAAACAAAACAAACATTTACATGAACAAAATACAAGCCAAGAGTAAAGTAGAGTATAGTAGAGTACAGTAGAATACAGTAGATTACAGTATAGAAGAGTAGAGTACATTAGAGTACAGTATAGAAGAGAACAGTAGAGTAGAGTACAGTATAGAAGAGTAGAGTACAGTATAGAAGAGTAGAGTACAGTAGAGTAGAGTGCAATAGAGTACAGTAGAGTACAGCACAGTATAGTACACTACAGTAGAGTAGAGTACAGTAGAGTACAGTATAGAAGAGTAGAGTACAGTAGAGTAGAGTGCAATAGAGTACAGTAGAGTAGAGTACAGTAGAGTACAGCACATATAGTACACTACAGTAGAGTAGAGTACAGTAGAGTACAGTATAGAAGAGTAGAGTACATTAGAGTACAGTATAGAAGAGAACAGTAGAGTACAGTAGAGTAGAGTACAGTAGAGTAGAGTGCAATAGAGTACAGTAGAGTAGAGTACAGTAGAGTACAGCACAGTATAGTATACTACAGTAGAGTAGAGTACAGTAGAGTACAGTATAGAAGAGTAGAGTACAGTAGAGTAGAGTGCAATAGAGTACAGTAGAATAGAGTACAGTAGAGTACAGCACATATAGTACACTACAGTAGAGTAGAGTACAGTAGAGTACAGTATAGAAGAGAACAGTAGAGTACAGTATAGAACAGTAGAGTACAGTAGAGTAGAGTACAGTAGAGTAGAGTGCAATAGAGTACAGTAGAGTACAGCACAGTATAGTACACTACAGTAGAGTACAGTATAGAAGAGTAGAGTACAGTAGAGTAGAGTGCAATAGAGTACAGTAGAGTACAGCACAGTATAGTACACTACAGTAGAGTAGAGTACAGTAGAGTACAGTATAGAAGAGTAGAGTACAGTAGAGTAGAGTGCAATAGAGTACAGTAGAGTACAGCACAGTATAGTACACTACAGTAGAGTAGAGTACAGTAGAGTACAGTATAGAAGAGAACAGTAGAGTACAGTATAGAAGAGTAGAGTACAGTAGAGTAGAGTGCAATAGAGTACAGTAGAGTAGAGTACAGTAGAGTACAGCACAGTATCATACACTACAGTAGAGTACAGTAGAGTAGAGTATAGAAGAGTAGAGTACAGTAGAGTAGAGTACAGTAGAGTAGAGTATAGAAGAGTAGAGTACAGTAGAGTACAGTAGAGTACAGCACAGTATCATACACTACAGTAGAGTAGAGTACAGTAGAGTAGAGTATAGAAGAGTAGAGTACAGTAGAGTACAGTAGAGTACAGCACAGTATCATACACTACAGTAGAGTAGAGTACAGTAGAGTACAGTACAGTACAGTAAACTATTTATGTAGAGCGTTCATCTTTCTTTCTTTCTTTCTTTCTTTCCTTCTTTCTTTCAGACATCTTCCCTCCTTCTTTCCTTCCTTCCATCCACTCCACTCAATAAAGAAATAAAAATCCGTCAGTAGTAGTGAGTTCTAAATAAATCATTAGAGGTTTTGATTAAATATCATGCTGATGAAGGCACTGTGTAGCTGCGTTATGGGGAGTTTTGTGAATGACTGGTCTCCCGGTTCTTCTCCCGGTCTTCAGTAGCTGCTGCAGCTTTGCCAGTCTCACCTCCCACTAGCAGCAGATGGTCCAAACGGTTCTACAGTCCATACTGGTGATTGACTCTGAAGTTAAATTAGCTGAGGATACGCCCCTACAGATGTCACTTCCCACAGAGTTCACACGGCAGGAGTTCACAGTTTTTGTCCTTATTATTTTAATAGATGTGAAAAGTAATATGTGAAGCTGAAACCGTGAACAGTGAAGAAACCGTGCTACAGTGAGAAGAGATTTCAAGGAGACACTAGAAAAGATTGCTAAAAGATGGTGCTAAAAGATCTGTCATGGCTGGAACTCATCCATGGAAGTCATGAGTCTGTGAACCGAACATGATGTTTTTCCAGTGCACATTTAAAGAGAACAAGAACCATCCAAAACAGGAACCAAGGGTGTAGGTGTAGTTCCCAGCAGCTTGAGAGAGACTGGAACGCTGTAGTGTACTGAAACAGATGCAGCGTCATTGCAGCGCTTAATAACGCCACATCTCATTACTGACAGGCTGCAGTTCCACAGACTGACACTAGAGGGAGCACTGATGAACTCTTCTGCTCTCCAGCTTCAAAAGGGTGCTGTTGAGCGGCTTTCTTTCTTTCTTTTAAAATATGCACTTTCTTTCTTTCTTTCTTTCTTTCTTTCTTTCTTTTTTTTTTTAAATATGCACTTTCTTTCTTTTTTTTAAAAAAAATATGCACTTTTTTCTTTTTTTTTAAATATGCACTTTCTTTCTTTTTTTGCACATGTTTTGCTTTTTAAATAAGCACTGTCTTTCCTTCTTTATTTGTTTGTTTGTTTCTTTCAGATGTTAGTTCCTTCCTTCCTTCCTTCCATCCTTCCTCAGTATCTTTCTTTCTTTCTTTCTTTCTTTCTTTCCATCTTTCAGATATGTTTGTTCCCTTCTTCGTTCCTTTCTCAGTATCTTTCTTTTTTCTTTCTTTCTTTCTTTCTTTCTTTCAGATGTTTGTTCCCTTCTTCATTCATTTCTCATTATTTTTCTTTCTTTCTTTCCTTCTTTCTTTCTTTCTTTCTTTCTTTCAGATATGCTTGTTCCCTTCTTTCTTCCTTTCTCAGTATCTTTCTTTCTTTCTTTCTTTCCTTCTTTCTTTCTTTCAGATATGTTTGCTCCCTTCTTCCTTCCTTTCTCAATGTCTTTCTTTCTTTCTTTCTTTCTTTCTTTCAGATATGTTTGTTCCTTCCTTCCTTCTGTCCTTCCTTCCTTCCTTCTTTCCTTCCTTCCTTCATCAGTATCTTTCATTCTTTCTTTCTTTCTTTTTCTTTCTTATATGTTTGTTCCTTCCTTCCTTCTGTCCTTCCTTCCTTCTGTCCTTCCTTCCTTCCTTCTTTCCTTCCTTCCTTCATCAATATCTTTCTTTCTTTCTTTCTTTCTTTCTTTCTTTCAGATATGTTGGTTCCTTCCTTGCTTCCTTCCTTCATCAGTATCTTTCTTTCTTTTTTCTTTCTTTCTTTCTTTCTTTCTTTCACATATGTTTGTTCCTTCCTTCCTTCTGTCCTTCCTTCCTTCTTTCCTTCCTTCCTTCATCAGTATCTTTCTTTCTTTCTTTCTTTCTTTCAGATATGTTTCTTCCTTCCTTCCTTCCTTCCTTCCTTCATCAGTTTCTTTCTTTCTTTCTTTCTTTCTTTCTTTCTTTCAGATATTTGTTCCTTCCTTCCATCCATCCTTCCTCAGTATGTTTCTTTCTTTCTTATCACCACCATGACATTGTCCCCCCCCCCCCCCCAGTCATTAACGAATCTCTTCGTGTCTGTGACCTCCGATAAGAGACTTGATGCTAAAAATAGATTCTCTGCACAGTTTCAGGGAACAGTGAGAAACTTCATGCTCGACGCTGAAGTCCACATTCAGAGCAGAGAACATCGCATAACACCCCGCAGTAGCACCTGGCTGGGTGTTTGTTTGACGTCGGTGTGTACTCATGCCTGGATGCTGTAGAAGTGTGCGGGACGACGGCACTGGGGATGTTACGTGAGGATTGGGAACTGGACGAAAGGTGACACGGTCGAGTCGATTTATCTGAACAGTGCCAACCTGAATCAGACGCTTCCCAGAGCGTAATGAGTAAATATTTGCCTGGCGAGTAAACACTCTGGATGTTTTGGCTGCCAGAGACGCAGAGGGGTGAAAACGTCTGGCCTTTTTCTTTGTTTTTGTTCTCCAGACTCAAATTAGGTTTCGTGTTTATATGTTCTTGAGACTCTGCGACATTAAGCGTTTTTATTTTTACACTGTAATTATCGAACTTACATGGAACACGCCGTCCTTTTTTGGCTTGAAGAGGATTTTCTACGCAGCAGTCGCGTTACAGTGTATGTTTGTCTTGGAAAAAGACTGAGGCACTTCAAAAGGTGCTAACGTCTTGTTCAAGCATCATTTACCTCAGCGAGTGTTCTTGGAAGAGTTTGCGTGTGTGTACGTGTGTGTGTGTGTGTGTGTGCGTGTGTGTGTGTGTGTATTCCAGTATGTCTGTCCTCTGCCTGTATGGCTTGTTTAAGTAACAGACACAGTGAACAGAACCTACGGTACTGAAAACAGAAGAGCAGCCGTTTCCTAATCTGTATCCGCTCAGTCACATGACCTCCAGGCTCGTACACGCAGTTTCATACCACAGCGCCGGCGAATTCTCGGACCTGATTGGTCAGAAGGTGTTGATTTGATTTTCTGGATCGGCAGCTCTGACGGCAGCAGGTTTATATGAACGCGCTAATGACGTGTCGTATAGTTTCGATAGCAACTATAGGAGCTTAAAAAGCATACGCACACTCGCCGGCCACTTTATTAGGAACGCCGTGCTAATACTGGGTAGGACACCAGTTTGCTGGAGTGTTGGAAACATTCCTTTGTGTCCATGTTGGCAGGATTGCATCACAACGTTGGTGAATATACAGTATATCGGCTGCACAATTCACGTCGCTAATCTGATTAAGATGGTGAACTGTGGCCATAAAGGGATGCACGTGGTCAGTGACGATACGGTGGTGTTCAAACCATGCTCGATTGTTATTACGGTGCCCAACGTTTGCCAAGAAAACATTCCTCGCCACTATTAAACCACCACCAGCACCACCACCAGCCTGAACTGATGACACAAAGCAGGTTGGGTCCATAGATTCAGGCTGTTGACCTCCATGTCATCTGTCCACTTCTGATGCCCAGTGCATCCTCATATTCCTGTTCCTGGCTGCCAGGAGTGCAACCCGATGTGGTCTGCTGCCGTTGTAGCCCATCCACCTCGAGATTCAGTATGTAGTGCATTCTGAGATGCTTTTCTGTTCACCGCGGTTGTAAAGTGTGGTTATTTGAGTTACTGTAGCGTTCCTGTCAGCGCATACCAGTTTCGCCATTCTCCTCTGATATCTCTCTCTCTCTCTCTCTCTCTCTCTCTCTCTCTCTCAAACCTGTCGATCTTTCACCAAGAAAACTGCATGACTGAGTTCCTAATAAAGAGGCCGGTGAGTGGATAATCATTGATATGGTGAAATTTTCTGTAAGGAGATGATTATTTAGGATTTATGGAAGCACCCTCCTTCCTTCCTTCCTTCCTTCCTTCCTTTCTCCTTTTTTGCACCTGATCCAGAATCCGTCTTCTGTTTTCTGCCCTTTTATTTCTTTTTATTAATTTTTCTTCCTTTAAGGAGGCATTTATTTAGGATTTATGGAAGCACCTCCCTTCCTTCCTTCCCTCCTTTCTTCTTTCTTTCATTCTTTCTTTCTTTCTTTCATTCCTTCCTTCCTTCCTTGCTTCCTGCATGACCTTATTCCTTCTTTCTTTCTTTCTTTCTTTCTTTCTTTCTTTCTTCTTTCTGTCCTTGTTTAATTTCTTTCTTTCTTTCTTTCGTTCTTTCTTTCTTTCGTTCTTTCTTTCTTTCTTTCATCCTTCCATCCTTCCTTCCAAGATGGCCTCCTTCCTTCTTTCCTCCCTTGCTTAATGTCTTTCTTTCTTTCTTTCCTTCTTTGTGCACATCTTCTGTTTTCTCTCCTTGTATCTAGTTTTTTTTGGTAATTGCACTTCTCTTTGTTCTGCCAGTACTCAGGAGTTCACTGACCTGCTGTTATTAGTAAATTTCCAGTAAATGCTGTATAAGTAGTGTGTATAAGACGTGTGCGTCTGTGTTACTGAAACACGACCTCACACCCGTGCACAGTGGGTTTATGGGCAATGAGAAGGTGACGTGCGGAGATGTTATGATGCTGGTAGCGAGAAGCGAACTGTCTTCCTCTACCATCTTCCCGTCCTCTTCCTTTTTTGGCTCAGTTGATTAACCGCAGTGTATAAGATGTGTACATGAGGAGATGGAATCTCTCTCTCTCTCTCTCTCTCTCTCTCTCTCTCTCTCACCATTTCTCTCTCTCTCTCTCTCTGTCACCCTGACCCAGTGATGAGACCAGAAATAACCTCACTTTGTTTTTCTTATTATTTACCCAGAGTGCTTGCATGAGATGAGATCATCACACTAATGTAATAACAAACACGATATCCTCTGTGTGTGTGTGTGTGTGTGTGTGTGTGTGTGTGTGTGTGTGCTGGTGTTGTTTTCATCTTTCAAGTATTGTTCTTTCTTTCTTTCTTTCTTTCTCTCTCTCGGTGGCTTACTTTCATTATTTTCCATTACTTTTTCTTTTCTTTTCTTCTTTTCTTTAGCATTTTTTATGATTTCTTTCTTTCTCAGCGTCTTTCCTTTCTTTTTCCTTTCTTCTTTTTTGTCTTTCCTTCTTTCTCTCCACTTTCTTTCTCTCCATTTTCCATTATTTTTTCTTTTCTTTTCTATTCTTTTCTTTTCTTATTTCTTTCTCTGTCTTTTTTCTTATTTTTTTTTTGTTTCTTTTCTTCTTTTTTTGTTGTCTTTCTTTATTCCGTACTCGGTGGCTTTCTTTCGTTATTTTTCATTTGTTTTTCTTTTCTTATTTTTTCTTCTCTGATTCTTCTGTCTCAGTATTTTTCTTTCTTTCTTTCTTTCTTTCTTTCTTTCTTTCCATCCTTCCTTCCATCCGTCCTCTGTTCCTCTCTGGGATTTACTCTCTAGGCCCACGCCGCTCACTGTGCTGAGCCATGTCAGGTCAAACACATCCCACCTCGTTTAGTTTAGCTAGGCTAATAATAGCCCTCAGCAGTCTAGCGCGTTCTTAAACAGCTCCTCTCGCACTTCATTACTCTGTGATGTGGCACACGTCTTCCAGGATTATAACCTGTTCTCTAAAGAACCCGCTGCTCTGCCTCAATCTCCTTCCTGCTTATTACTTACTCCACAAAAGCTTACATAATGTCTGTTATAGCAAGCAGCGCTTAATTAGCATTTCCATTTACAGCTGTTCAAAAGAAAAGTCCTGGCTGGAAAAGTTCCTTCAGGAAGAATGGCTATGCTAGAGTCCAGGATTAAATGCTCCAACTCTCAGCATTTATAGCACGATCTACAAAAAATATAGTTTATTACTGAAGCGCAGGCACTTCAGTTTCACTCCTAACCATGTAATTAGCACTGTGATGCTAGCAGCTTTAACTAGCCCAAGATAAATATCTTTCGACTCATTGCAATACAAATCAAACCGCAGTTACTGAGCACTCAATGAACCCCTAATCCAGAGTTAATTAGAAGCTGTTTATTTACACGCTGTTTGAAAAGGAGCGTTTTGGCGAGCAGGTTAACGGCGTGGGAACATCTCACTGCAGGAGCAGCGTGAAGTCATTAATGTTGGAAACTGATCCTCCAGCTCGGTGTGATTTTGGCTTCCACCAGCACTAAAAGGTGTGAAGGTACAAATGAATGAATCATCTTTGTTTAGGAATGCAAAAGATCCTGGATTAGCACTTCGTCTGTCAGTGCAAAAGCTTAAGAAGACATCTGGAACAAACATCCAGTCGAATTCTGATCCAAGGTCAGAAGGTCTGGATTCATTTTCTATAACAGCAGCTGCAAATCACAGGTTTATACTAACACACACTTTCTAATAAGTTATCGTTTCTATAGTAACAGCTTACACAGAGACTTGTAGGATGGAATGATTTCTTTTTTTTGTTTCTTTTTTGTGTTCATGCCCCATTGATTCACTTTTGAGTCACGTTTGATTTACTATTGGTTCTTGCCTCTCCTGATGTGCATGAGATTGTGTATATAAACATCAATATCACAAACCAGCACTATTTTGGTGTTCGTTCACCACTGATTCATGACTGTTACACCGTGGATTCCCCAAAGATTCATCATTGAATCCTCACTGATTCATTATTGATTCACCTTTGATTCATTTACATTTACATTCATTGCTGATGCTTTTATCCAAAGTGACTTACAACTGAGACAGAATACAATACTGAGTTGTTGAGCGTTGAAAGATTTGAACTACATCATCAGTGGGGTACTGATACACAACTGAAGCAGCATAGATTCACCATTGATTCATTATTGAATTACTATTGATTCATTATCGATTCACCGTTTATTCTTCCATTGATTCCTCATTTAATCTTTAACGATTCGCCACTGATTCATTGAATTTCTATTGATTCACCATTTGATTCCTCATTGAATCTCTGTTGATTCACCATTAATTCTTCATTGAATCGCTATTGATTCACCATTGATTATTCATTGAATCACTATTGATTTACCACCGATTCTTCACTGAATCTCTACTGATTCACCATTGATTCTTCATCGAATCTCTATTGATTCACCACCGATTCTTCATCGAGTCTCTATTGATTCACCTTTCATTCTTCATCAAATCTCTACTGATTCTTCATTGAATCTCTATTGAGTCACCATTAATTCTTCCTTGAATCTGTATTGATTGACCACTGATTCTTCGTCGACTCTCTATTGATTCACCCTTGATTCTTTACTGAAACTCTATTAATTCCCTTCTAATTCACCATTCATTTATAATTTTTTCATGATTGATTCATCACTGATTCACCGTTGATTTTTTATTGAATCTCTATTGATCCACAGTTGATTGTTTACTGAATCTCTGACCATCTATTTCTTTTATTGAATCTCTATCGATTCCCATCTGATTCACCATTCAGTTACCATTCCTTCACTGTTGATTCTTCCTTGAATCGCTATTGCCTCACCAGTGCTTTACCATTGATTCATTATTGATTCTTGCCTCACGTGATCTGCCTGAGATTGTGTGTAAATTTTAATATCTCAGCCATTTCTTGTCGTTCCCTCACACATGACTCTTACTGCAGCATACAAAGTTGTCCTGGAGCACACACGGTTGTCCATAACACACACGGCCGTAATGCCAGATCTGATGTTCATGGAGTGCAGCTCTGTCTCTCGAAGGACACAGACACACGGCGCCCTTTGCTCTTTTATGTTTCCAGTGTGTGTGTCCTGGTTGCTATAGCAGAGTCTTTGCCAATATGGATCTGGCAGAATAGATGGAGGCAGGTGGAGGTCTGCTGAGTGTACAGCGATGTCACTGATGCTCTGTGTGTATGTATATCTATGTGTGTGTGTGTGTGTGTGTGTGTAGACGTGCAAGGACCAGTTACCGTAAGGTAGAGACGTCTTACCACTCTGTTGTCATGGTCTCAGTATTTGTGGATGGCAAACACGTGGAGAAGTGGTAGTGGGGATTTGATTTGTTGATGCGTGTGTCTTTGCGTGTTCAGCAATGAGACAACATTTTCCTACATGGCTTTTTACCGCTGAGCGTTCCTCTGCATGCGCGCGCCGCTTGTGTTTCTGCACATGCTGATGATGTCTGATAAACGATGTCCGATAAACGGTTTCTGAACGCCGCGTCGTGCGAGCATCGTCACAATCCGATCTACACCGTAGAAGCCATCGGACAGTTAGCTCGGTCAGTTACTGTGCTGTTATCGTTGTAGTGTGGTTGCTCGGCGACCTGATGTACATGCTATAGGCTTCTCGTGGAGTTTCACAATCAAAGTTTGTCCGCTCAGTCGTTCTGAGTCATTACTTATACTAATAAACTCTGTCGGCTATTTTCACACACGTTCCCGGCGACGCTTGTGGGATATTTTTACCTTTCTGAAGACACGAAGCGTTCCGAATGCTGAAACGTCCGCCTCTCTGCGTGAGAAACAGACACGGCGGACTGGGACGCAGAGACAAAGCTTCAGTGTTAAAGCAGGACACAGAGGGAGAGAAGCGAGCGGATTCCAGCGCTCGGAATAGAGAAGGCGGGGACGTGAAGGTCAGAGTGAAGGTCGAGCTCCTGTCACTGAGACGCTCCTTCAGTTAGACATCTAACACAGGAGAAAGAGCTCCTAGAATAGCATGAGCATGTGACCGGTTTGGCGCTCCTCTGACGAAAGGTGATGAGGGTCAGCTACTGAATGTGTTTTTCTTTCATTTCCATCACTTTTATTTTTATTTCACGGCTCGTTTAATTTGCAGCGCGCCTTCTCTCGAGATTGCTTTGACGTTTAGGAAAAGGGAAAAAAATAAAAACACAAAGACGTAAAACAGTGATAAAACAAACAAAACAGTGCAGCTCCAGAACAATGTGATTTCTCTCGCTCAACAACGACAACGTCGCCACGGTGATATTTATAACGTCGGGGGGGCGGGACACTTCGGATTCTAGAGCACATTCGATTGGACAGAAAGTCCGACGCGAAGCTGACGTGCACAATGATGTCATCGGATTCGTTGCATGCGTATCGATGTTAGAGAGAGACTGTAAAACGTCTCGAGTTTCGCCGTTGTTACGGAGCAACACTAGCTTATAGATAACCTTGGGGCGGACGTATTCGTACTAAACGCCCCGAAAGATCTGTTTAGATTTTACAGGGACTTTAAAATTGGTGTCAGAATACAAATAATAGCAAAGACAGCCACATTGGACAAGCGCTACATTCTCACGTGCTTTCCGCAGATCTTAAAATAGACCCGAAATATTATTAACATGTCCGAACAGGATTCCCTGTCCTTCCCGTTAGCCTTTTTATCTATGGTTACTGTTGGTCTGTTGTTGTTATGGAATTCTGCCGACTAAATATACTCCAGCACAGGCTCTTATCTCGGAATATACAGTAAGTGGAACCCGGAAGAGACAGAGACCTCATTCATCCATGCCTGCTCTGTGACAAGCTTTTCCCGTGTTTCCTGTCTGTCCTTTGCCTAATCGCTTCTCGATACCTGATAATACTTTCGAGATCCCCAGAAGCGAGGGAGCGAGCTTGTTGCTGATGCTGTGTTGGGGAACGTGATTGCCAGGCCGGGATCTGGCCGAGCGGATCGGATCGTCGATTGGGAATGTAAGAGGAAGCCTGAATACGATCGCGACCCGAACACGGCATTGTTCACAAACATCCCACACCACAGGAAGCCGTGACACCAGCAGGAAGCAGACACGTCCTGCTGCAGCTGACACCAATAACAGCGGGAAAATGAGCTTAATGCAAACACACACACACACACACACACACACACATACACACTAATGCATTCTCTACTGTTGAACTTTCATCCTTCTGGTATTTAACGCTCACTGAGTAAGCAATTGCTCATGGCTATTGAGCATCCGGCCGTGCGTGTGTGTGAGTGATCGTTTTGGTTGCTAAACAATGCAGCAGTCCGAGGAAGGACCGGATACGGTTATGTAGGTGTACATGACGTTATTCAGTAATGTCCTGGTTCAGGATGAATTCTAATTGATCTTCAAGACATTTCAAAGTGACTTTGATTTACTTACGTCGAAATTCACAAATTCATCCTCTTACTCCTAGGAAGCAAGTCATTTTTGTCTTTGAAGAAATTAAGATGAATCACAACAAGCAAGAGTGACGCAAATTATGCAAATTGGTGCATTAGGGTCAGTATTTAGGATTACAGACAAATTTTTTTTGGACTTTTAGTCGTTGTCCATTCCCACTCGATACCGCGTTCCCTGCTGTGACCACTAGGGGAAGGTGAACGTTAAGGCTAGCATGTGCTAACTCTGAGAAACTTGAAGCCAGTGAGCTTTTACTCGTGCTACATGTACGTCAATACTTCAGCTCGGAGGAAAGAGCTGTCTGCCCTCTTCCACATACTGTACATGAGCATTTAGATTTGCTTTGACTGACAGCTGAGTAAGTAACATCATCCCGCCCACCCAGAAAGCACGGCCAATCGCTCTCTCTCAGAGTCCTGGCCGCTGATGTATATAATATACTGTATATAGGCTGAAACGCCACAAAAGCAAGCCGGTTATTTAATTTTTTTACACATGCTTTACCCAAGTATTGTGGATTCTCATGATGAAATCTTTCGTGAGAAGCCGTGACTCATCATCGGCGCCCGGAGAGTAATAGATAGACGACAGTAATAGGTAGATTTACCTCGGGTATTCATTTACAGACGTAACCAGACGTCAACACATGAAATGATAAAATAACCGTCTGCTGTTTTAATTCAGCATGACATCTTTGTTCATGCTCCACCCATTTGTGTTTAAAGCGAGTATTATTATAAAAGTAGATCGCTCCATTGTGAGACCTTTTACCCTCGGGAGAAAGAGGTCACGTCCTGCGTCCTGCTCTCACACACACTCGGCACAATGCGAGGAAACCGGGACGCAAACATTCACAACGTCTCAGAGAAGTCGCTCGGGGACGAGCATTGTGCTCAGGTCGCTGATTTTGTCCAACGTAGATGGAGAAGAAAGAAATGAGGGAGAGAAACGAACGGAAAGGTACGAGGAGGAAGCATGATGCAAAAGGGCCGGAATAACAGGAAGGCAATTACCCGAGTCGCAGTCTGTAACAGGAAGTAGGAACAACACTCAGTTAAAGGTTGAGTTGTCAAGAGCATGAGATATTGAAGTTAGTGTTTCGGGGTGGGCGTGGTGGCGTGACACGAAGCGGAGTTAGTGTTTCAGCCTGAGGTTGATTATTTTCCTATCACAGCACGTCCTGAAGTGTTTTATTCCTCTTACACCACAGAAATCTGTTCGTTTTTTATTTTTTATTCCTTAATAAGTGAATATAGTTTATAGTTAGGGTTAGGGTTAGTTCCTGGTGTAACTGTTTGTTCTCTCTCCTGAAGGCAAAAATAAATAAATAAACAAACAAACAAATAAATAAATAAATCAGCTTGTCATGTTACCAAGAACTCCAGGACTTTCTGACACTGGAGACTCCTTCCATAAATGTTAAATAAACGTCGCCTTATCAACAATCAGAGCTCGCTTTGTGAAAAACCAACGCAGTCCCTGAAAATTAGTGGCTACTATAACAAATAATAACCTGAGATTTTGCTGTCAGCGCTTTTGTTGTAGAAAACACCTTCTGACCAATCAGAATCGAGATCTCAACAGTAAATTCTCAAAAGTAAATTCATTTGAAGATGCTTGGGGCGTTCGGTGTTCGGTGACCCGACGTCGTCTCCGTCTCTCATTCAGTACGTTTACACAGACGACAATAATCCGATATGAACCCGATTAAAACGACACTCTGATTAAGAAACTAGCGTGTAAACAGAGATTATTGATGACGTTAATCCGATTAAAGTCACACTCGAAGTAAACACGTGTGGAGTGTTCCTGTTTTAGTCGCGTTATCGACGTGTATTACAGACACGTACACACCTTGATCACAGTATTAACGTCGTGTGGGAGTTTCCAACGCATTGTGCGACAGGACACGTACACACACGGCAGCGCTCAACCGTTTGACTATACAGTAGGTAAGTACGCCGTTTGGGACGCAGCCCACGGCTTCAAGCGGTCGTCTATTAGCACGTATAGCGTGACAAATAATTAACCGCACTTGAAGTTAATTTTGAAGCTTGAAACACCTAAAACTGTATACGGTTCCATAACGAAGACGGACTGCATGTCGATACGTGAAATTCTGGAGGGAACGTCGGACGGCGTGGCGTGGGGACGTAATGACGTGTGCCATTAATCGATCTACGTTCTATAACATGTAAAACAGGAACATGAAAAGAGTATTCTAAAAGCGACTCGTGTAAACACCTTAATCAGAATATCGTCTTATTCAGAATAAGGTCAATGATTAGATTACTGCAGTCCGTGTAAACGCAGTCAGTGACAGGAGCTCTCAGCGAGGACTCGGGAAAAGGGATTTTCTTGGCTGACATTTCCCGTGACACACTGGAGCGCTTGCATCCAAATAACCTGAATGTTAAAAATGTGAAGCACACGTATGGCGCAAGATCAGATTGTTACAAAGGATTAACATGAAGCACGCAGATCATTCGTCTATCTGAGATGGGATCGCTCATGTGTTTCAGTGTGTCTCTACAGCGAGTGTGCATTTGCTCTTTTTGCGAAGTTCTTTTCTGAGGAAACAGACGGGGAAATCGTATGAGTAATAGACTAACTACAGCATCGTTGATCCTGTTGGGCTTTATCTAGGGCTTTATTTGGGCTTAATGATCTCGAACGATTCCTTGGACGTTTCCCCGCTTACAATCTGCAATTAGCTCCCATTTACCGATCGAAAAACTTGCAGCTTCATCGTATCCCTCCCTATACGCCCTCTCGTTCAGTGTGTATACAGACATCACGCAGAATAATAAAGCTTGGAAAGAAGATTGTCGGCGCCTCTGGTGAGCGTATCTAGCTAGTTCGGTTAGCTTGCTTTGCTAATGTAATCTGAATACGAAGCCTAGCATGTAACATCTAAACAAAACAAACAAAACCACCGATTTGTTCGTTATTTATTTTATGTTGAACTAGTTAGCATTAGAAGATACATATATGTACTACGGTTTCTCATCAGAACTAAGAAAATGGTGGACCGGCCACGCCCACAAGTGACAACTGTAGCGGTTGCTAAAGCGCTACGAGAGACCAATTGCGAGCTCTCTAAAAGGTTTAGAGGTTGTTTTCCTGTCAGAAAAATAGGTTTCACAACCCCTTTTAGCAAGTTAAGGACCCCTTGTAGAACCATTTTTTCTAAGCGCGCAGCTAACGTGTGCTTTCCCTCCTTAATTGTTCATTTTATCACCCGCTTATTTTTGCCCTAGCACTTCCTTATTCTCTTCTTAACATTCAGCCAAATCTTTTATTTATTTATTTATTTACTTATTTATTTATTTTACATTTTCTCCCCTCAGTATCACTATGATGTGCGTGTGTGTGTGGTTAAACGTAGCTAAATTGAGCTAAAACAGGCCATGCCAGCCCTGTGTGATGCGTGCTAAACGTCTGTGCATGAAAAGAACAGCGCTTTATGATGTCTTCCTTGCAATTTCACACCGTATGGAATACGTGACCGTATAAAGATGTGTGTTTTTATTTTCTGTTTTGTTTTGTTGGCAGAAGGCACGCGTGAACCCGGATCAGAAACATCTGGCAGGCTGCGATACGAATAACACGAACTGTAGACGGTTAAAACGCTGTCAGTTAAACGCTGCTTTGAGTTGTTTAAGAAATAAAAGACGAGAGGATGTGCTGTTATAAAATATTAATCAGCGACCGGGTGGTGTGATGTGATGTGGCCCAAAGTTGTTTATTTTCCTCTAATAGCACATGCCAGAGTGTCCGATTCCTAGCAATTTGCTAACGCTAACATTGTTTTTAAATTAAAGAATGAGATTATGTTCTTTTATATCGGTTTATAGTTACAATTTAACCCCTTACTGTATGGTGTTGCCGTATGGCAACGATGAATTTATCTCCGGTGTTTTTGATAGGCAGTAATACAAAGCTACTATTTTCCTATGTAATTGGAAAAAAATGGAGCTTTACCTTTGACATAAGAAATAAAACGACCAGGAAGTGCTGTTTGCACTTCCTTTTCTGCAATCACATGGCATGGTGAAAGTCATCATCAGAGGGCTCTTAAAATTGTATTAATTTTTCAATATTTACGCAAAACTCCTTCAAGGAAAACATTTTAACACTATCTGAGATAAGTTAACCTTTATTTTCTGCCATTTCAACACATTTATATATTTTTATTATTCTGTTAAATGGTAAAATTAAATTGTTGCCATATGGCAACAAGATGCGATAATGGAACTGTAGTATGTGCGTTCATGAATCGAAACAGGCCTACATAGCAAAAACCACACTAGACTTCTCTAATAGTATAAAAGTAAGAAAACTGGCGTAATTTCAGACATTTCGCAATTTCACCTCATTTGCAAAATGTTATGTTTCAAGAGAAAGAATTAAAAAGATACTTCACCCAAAGCATGTTTGGATAAAAATTTTTTGTGTGAGTAAATCCATCTACATACTTTTTTTTACAACTGTAATTTCTTTCTAGAAGATAGAACTTTTATGTACTTACTAGGTGGCAAAAAAAAAAAGTCACTCATATTTTGTGTTATTGTCGACTATATGATACTTTCCACCATTGCACATTGTTGCCATATGGCAACAATTTACCAGCTACCCCCCCCCCCCAATTCAAGTAATAACTAATTCAAGTAATAAAAATGCATAAACAAAACTTTTTTTTCTTAATGTAAACATATTAATTCATGCAGTAAAGCGTTAAGGGGATAGAACATCAGCAAAACATGTTCGTTGCTGTTATCGCTGATGTTTTAGCAGCTAAAAGAGTCGCTCCCTCACCAGCCTCTCTCATTTTCTCTTTCTTGAAGTAAAAAAAACCCTAAAAAATTAAGCTTGTAATGTTACCAATAAACCGCAAAGCATAAAGTCATCTGTCCTGAAACCTTTCCTGGAAGAGCTTTACCTCTGCCACTGGAGACTCCTTACACAAAACTTTACCGTAACAACAATTTTCACAAAGTTTTTCACTTTGTTTATGTTGAGCGTCGGCTAAACCGGTCCCTGCGTTAGTTGTTACTACAGAAACAATAACATTTTAGAACGTTCGCATTCACACGAACCTCTTTCTGTTGTAGGAAATTAAACATCAGCGCCGTCTGAACAAACAGAATGAAGAATTCAACAGCTGATATAAAAAGGCTTCTCAGTGTTGTTATGCATCATTTATCCACGCTTATCTAGAACTCTACAGGATATGCTATTATGTAAGTATTCGGTAGAACTAATACATACTACAAAGCCAGTGTCACCGGGAAGTGTTTTGTTCAGGTAAAAGAAAGACGACGATATCCGTAAAGAAGTTTGCGTTTCATAAAGATGAGTCATATCTGCAGGACGCATGCTTTACGCTAATCCGCCGAACAACTCCGACCTCCCAGTGAAGCGACTGGTTTACATTTTTGCAAAGTTTGTAAATGATCTGTTTAGGGAAATGCTAGTAAATAGTTGCGTTTGTGCTGACCGCAGATGCATCTGGCGAACAGCTGGACGCCGTTAAGGGCGCCGTCCGAGCAAGCTTCATGAGAGGAAGGAGAGGAGCGTTTTAACGAACTTCCTCCTGAGTGTATACGTGTTTGCGTTTGGTGTGCCAGAGAAGACCTGCTCCATCTCGTCGAGTCCCAGGTGTCTCTCAGGACGTTGTAAACAAACAGCACAACAACAACAACAATAATAATAATAAAAAAAAAGGAATTTCAAGAAAATAATAATAATAAAAAAACAACATCTGTATTTCTGGGAAATGAGTCTTATTTTTTTTTTTTATGTGTAAAAAGAAAAATAATCCCGTCAGACATGTTTTGCTTTAGAAACGTAATCTCATTTTTAAGAAAAAATATATCTAACTTTGTCTTAATAAAATCTTCCGGTAAATATTAAGCTGGATTTAACCAGCGACAAGCTATAACAATGGTTTGCATAATATTCCAATTGCTCAGTGAAAAGCAGCTATATGTCATGGTTATGCTGAAATCCACACTGAACTACATTACCCATCAGCCCCAGCACGTCACATGACCATGTCACACGTCCCACTGATCACTCGCACCTGTTCTGTGTTATCCGTAATAAGCGCTCCTATAAAAGTTCTGCTTTTTCAGCACCTAATTCTCCAGCTTTTCTTTGTTGCTCTCGTGAAAATGGGTGACGTTTATCTAATATTTCCTATTACGAGATTATTATAAGTCAAATATATTATTCAGCCTGTTTTTAGGTGCTTTTAGACATTTCAAGCCAACATTCTAAATAAATATTTTTAAAATTGTTTTAAAAAAAAAAAACTAAAGTTATGCCCTGGGTTTTGTTTTCTGAGTACTGCTTAATTGTACTTCCTAGTTTTGACCTTCCCCTTGTTAGACACAGATCATGGATCATTCTTGTTTGACACACAGGATTTTTGGATTTGGCCAAATAAAGCTCATACGCCATGAGTTTACACAAGGAAAAAACTGTTTGCGTTCCTGTATGTTCGAGCTCAAAATATGCATTATTTTATATATATATATATATATATATATATATATATATATATATATATATATATATATACCCTTGCTGAAGGGTGACAATAATTCTGGAAGGCAAACAAAGATCCCCAAATTCCAAAGTGTAAAAAATATATATAATAGATAATAGAACAAGTCTATTTCAAGCCTGAAATTATTTTTTAAAAAAGTAGGACTTATCATGTAAGAAATGTAGAGGAAAGTTCAGGACAGCCGCATATGTAATATACAGATTTCCCTCCTCTCCACCCTATTGGCAGTGCTAATGCTGCCTGTGGAACACTTTGCCTCAGGGTTTTTTTTTTTTGTTGTTGTGTTTTTTTTTTTTTTTTTTAACTTTGGTTACTTTGGTTCTCATGTTCCAAGCTCTAAGATTAGCCACTTTATTTTCATAGCACGTTTGACCCCTGGTGGGATTATGGGTAGCAGCCGTTCTCAGGTTTCTGCTCTTCCGAAAGCGAGGTCTCATGGCATTGCGGTTTGGCACATTAAAACAGCTGTCTGACCCAGTGAGAACCGGCCCTGATGTGGTCGAGGGCAAGATGCAGCCTGACAACTGTAGACAGGAACTGAATCAAACGAGTGGTGTTAATAGGAATTTATTACAAGTACTGATAAGAGCTATTGACACGCTGCCAGACCCAAAGCTGGGTCTGGGAACGAGCTAATATCTTTTTTAGGAACCAAAACAATTGAAAACATCAGACTTCTTGTGCTAGTCTGAAGTGAGGGTTGTAACATAAATGACCAGGCAGCGGATATGTTTTCATGCAAATGTATGTAAACATCTAGAAAAGGAAGCTCAGTGCTGAAGAATATAATATAAGGTGATAATATAAGGTAATAATAGAGTAAATAATAGTTTGTTACCCTACTGTGTACACCTTTTCCGTGTTATTTCTCGATTTCTTTGCTAATTTATACCCTGTCGTGCCCATGTTATGCAAACTTTTTTATCATGAAATTAGTCACTTTATGCCCTAGTTTTGTTTTCTGAGGACCGTTTCATTATACTTCCTAGTTTTGACCTTTCCCTTGTTTGATAACGGATCATCCTTGTTTGATGTCGCCTGCTGTGTTTGACACAATAGGATTCTCGGGTTTGACCAAATAAAGCTCATACGTCATTTTTACACAAAAAAACAAAAAACAAACGCAAATGCGGAATAAAATGTTATTTGTGTTCCTGTATGTTTGAGCTCAAAATATCTTATCTTATCTTATCGCGCATATTACATATGCATGTTATATATATACATACACACACACCCTTGCTGAAGGGTGCCAATAATTCTGGAAGGCACACAAAGTTGGCAAAATTTCAAAGTGTACTCTATGTGCAATGCCAGAGCATTAAGCGTATACTTCGGACTTGCGCCCTTGAAGCACTTAGCATTCATGTAGCGCCTCTCTCTCTCTCTCTCTCTCTCTCTGTACTGTTGTTTATTATTTTGATCTACAGTCTCGGTGCTAGCGTTACAGTAAGCTCTGAACGCATGCTAGCAGTGGTCTATTTGCTTCCATGCTCACTTATCCTAGAGCCTCATTGTAACCCCACGAGTCTCGAGAACATTGTGTACAGCTCCGACTCTTTATGAGGTGTTTAAGAGGAATTGGGGGAGGTGAAAATGTGCTTTCCGGAAATATCGTTCAACTAGGTTTTACTGGACGGATGACGCTTAATAGATTAGAAGGTTTAATTGTTGTGTACATGTACAGGTCTGGTTTCGGGTAAATGACATGACGCCGTGACTGATGGTCCATTTCATATTGTTTAGATCTTGTTCTGTCAAACACAAACCTAACCTTTCAGACTTTTGCTCAAACTTTGTGCAGCTCGGATGACGTGGGTCAGTCTGGTGTTTTTTTCCCCTTCCATTCCACATGTCATGCATTTAGAAAATAGGAGATTGGAATGTGTAAAATATTTCAATTTAATGTGGGTGTATGTTGCATCAAGGCAAGTATAAATTCCACTAATCATCATGTGAATACTGACGGCGTTTCAGTTCCAGGTTGTAACACTACAAAATATAGATACAAGTTCAATGGGGGGGGTAAATACTTATGCAAAGCACTGTAAGTCCGTATCAGTCAAGCTAAAGGGGGCGCCAATAAAGTAAAATGGTGGAGAAGTCTTGAAGTTTGTTTGATGTTGTTATGCTAGCGCTAATCTGAAGCTAGTTTGCACCATTCACAAAACATGAGATATATAGAAATATAGAAAAGCTTGAACATAGATAGATATGCGACAACATATCATACATTGAATGCAAAAGTATGCACCCCCACGGGGTTTCAGTGGGAAAATAGTTAAACATACCGTTTTTATTTTTAAAGTGTCTTGTATCAAGACAACAATCCAAAACCAGACAAAATCAGAAAGATATTTTGGAATGTTGTGACCTGATCTGAACAAGGCAGTGCATGACATCTGGCTGAGTTTGTTCTGATTATGTCAAGAACATTATAAGAGGAGCTACAGTGGTGCTAATATTAAAACTGAGAGGATCCCAAAGACATTCAGGAAGTTTGAAACACGTTTGAGGCAGTAATGAAGGAAAACGGCGCATCTACAAAATCGTCTTGAAGTCAAATGAGCCATGACGTTTGGTTGAAGATTAGTTAATGCTAAGCTGAGGCTAAAATCTTGAATATATATATATATGCAACAGCATATGATACGTACAGTGGGTTCAAAGGTTTGCAACCCCCAATTTGAAGAACAATATAAGGGGTGCCAATATTAAAGACATCCAGAAGGTTTGATGTAGTTATAAAGGGAAATGATTGGCATATAAGTTCACAGCCAGTAATGCAGATGACTCCTTTCACAATTCGTTTGGTTAAAGAGGTAATGCTGATGCTAATCTGTGGCAATTTTGTACGATTGCTCTTATCATGAATTCAGAAAATAGAAAATTGGATTTGTTGAAATAGAGAATGTTAAACAGACTGTTTACCTGTGTCTGTGCCAGGATTGGGGTACGTGTTGTCCTGGCACAGTGTGAGAGCTCAGCTCCATGTAAGGCCATATCAGGATTAAGACTTGAGGTCGCTTCCCAACACAATGGGGCATTCTTTAACAAACACATTACCCAGAACAGCCCACCCCCGCTCTCCAGCCCGGGAGAGTCTCAGACCGATTACTGCCTCCTCACCTCCCACACCAACCCCCCCTTCTTCCTCCACAGTCCACTTATCCAATCAGAAGGCTCCAAAGACAGGAAGGTAACCTGACTCCAAGGTCTAACCCAAGGCTTTAATCTTGGCCACAGTTTGATGGTAGTAGAAGGATTCACAGAGGTTCCTTTCTCATCAAAAACACACTCTGGGACTATGCCAGAACATTAAATTAGCTTGGTCAACACACACACACACACACACACCTAATCTGGTGCAGGGTCCATTACACATTCTCCAGGACTATGGCTCTTGAGGATTTAGCCCAGTCTGGTTTCCACATGCTCATTGGCAACCTGGATGGATGATGCCTACTGTTGTTCTTTTGCTCTCCCCACAGCTGAGCGCCGGATCCGAGTGCAGCTGTGACGTCAGCCCTGACGGAACCAAGAAGAAGAAGTCCAAGAACCTGTAAGTTCTTCTGTTTCCTCAGACTGCTATCTCTCTGGTGTGCTATTGAGTTTTCCTGCTCGACCAGTCGACACAAAAGCTATTCCTGATTCAAAGTGCAAGCTAGCAAACATTGATTTTCTTCTGTTACCTGATGTTCCCAGGGGGTTTCAGGCGGCATTGTGGTTCCTCACACTACCGCATGCTAAATACGCATTTGAGAACTTTGAAATCTGAGCGTCTTTTCTTCTATTGTGCAGCCTGGGTTGGGGGAAAAGTGCATCACTGGGACATTTCTTCACAGGGCCATGTAATGTGAAGCTTTTTCTTTGTGTGTACAATCACATCTCTGTAAAAAAAAAAAAAAAAGTGCTTCTGGCACTTCATTTAAACCACTGTTTCCCTGATATATATATATATATATATTTAATTATCTGAGAGGCCTAAAATCATGACCTTGTACTCAACACACACCATGCTGAACTGGTGCCATGATGGGAGATTAGTTTAATACCTTAGGGATTTCAGCTTTTCTCCAGTTTCATGTCTAGGAAATGTTACGTTACTTCACATTAGTAGGAAAAATACTCCACTAGCAATACAAAAATATTATTTTTCTTCTATAATTTCCCAAGCCATGGTGTTAGCAGTTATTAACAGTAGTCATAGTGTTTAATAATAATAATAATAATAATGATGATGATGATGATGATGATGATGATGATGATGATGATAATAATAATACAAATAAAAGTATAGCTTTTTTTAAAAAGTGTTTATTTGTTTTCGATATACTGGAGGATATAAATGGTGTGGGGGGGGCGGTTAATTTTCCTGTTTTCCCCTTGTTTTAGGAGGATAAAATAGAAAGTGTTGAGAGAACAGGAAGTGCTTTGTGCTGGTGTTATAGATGTAATAAAATATTTATTGCTGTATTTATTTACTTTGTGCTTTTTATCCACACGAGTGGAAAAACTGTAAATGGTCACGCAATACACACCGCAACTTGATAGGAATGGATGATTGAGATGAATGAAACTCCTGTGAAACGTGACTAACAGGTGTTACTGTTTATTTTCTCTTTTTTATTTCTTTCTTTCTTTTTTTTTTTTTTTTTTTTTACAGTTAAAGGAGAACTCCATCCTGGAGCGCATTGAATCTGTTTATACTGGAATATTTGTGATGTGTTTCGAGATTTTGGCGCTAGTTTGTCGGTCGGGTTTGTCGCTGCGTTTTCGTTATTCCCCACTGAGAAGCTTGTTAAAGTCCCAGAATGCAATGCAGCCGGCAGAGTCTTGCACTCGGTTACGGCAGAGATGTATCTCGGCTAGTCAGCATTCTACGAGATGATTAGTTTGATGCAGTTGATGGCGGTATTAGCATGGAAGGACTAAAGCTCCGCCGCATCGATCTCGTTAGGTGGAGATGACGCGAGGGCTAAATCCTACTGGCGTGGCATATCGAATGGCATCGTGGGTAATGTAGGAAACCGTTAACTAAAGTATAAACGGACAAACGTGTCAATGAAAGACATGTGAAAACCCCCCAAACTGTATAGAGAACTAGCATAACTAGCACTTAATTCGAATTTTTGTGTGGGATTTTCAATTATCTGCATGTTTTTGTAGTTTTCATGAAATGTAGCACTTAAACGTGGAGCATTGTCTTTCCATATTTGCGCCAGTCACCTTGAGAATCTCGAAAAAAAAATTGAAATCTGTTAAAACTGTCGTAAACGTGATCAGTGAGCGTGTGTGTGTTCTCACCAGCGAGGTCTTATTGGTGTGTGTGAGAACTTGCGTTGATCAGAGAGAGATGATCTCCAGTGTGCGACGTGTCAAAGTTCACATCGGTGTTAAAGCCGCCCGTGCTTCATCAGCTGTTGATTGGCTCAGCGTCACTCACGTGTTAATCAAAGGCCACACGTTAACACCTACTTAAACAGTGGCTGCCGAGTGTTGGCTAATCTTTAGTTCCGTCACGATGGACTGAGATGGCACCAGTGGCGAACTATTACCGTTCACTGTAAAAAATCAAATGGGATGTTTATGATACGAATATTTGATACACCTGAGAAAGAGACGTGATAAAGCGACTGATCTGAGATTTAAAAAGATCTTTTTTCCTTTTATAATGTAAATCCAAAATGAAAATTTCACCAGCAAACCCAAATACCCAAAAGTTCCTCAGAGTTTGTAATGGATCGGTCGGTTAATCGGACATTTATTTTAAATTGGACTCTGTTTTTTTTTTTTTTTTTACCCAATTTCCACCTAGCTTCAGACTTAATTACGTGCTTTCAAACACTGCGATGAAAAATATTTGCCATGCCTACTAAAGATACAGCCAAAAAATAACGCTCTTGACCTGAGGTTCCATTTTTATTCCCCTTTTACAACAGAGATGTAAAATGAAAGACCCGGATATCCCAGTGAAACTACTGGATCTTTCTAGAATGTTAACTTTGAACCCAGTTTTCATCCCATTGTGCCAGTTCTCAACTAGCGTTAGAGTCACTTATATGGATTTATTCAGTGTATGACACACACTTACTTATCAATTTTTTGTATTTTTTTTGTGCTCAGGTAGGGGGTGTGGCTTTCAGATCGTTTGGTTTATCAGTGATTCTTTCGATTTTAACACAATTCTGTCCAATTTTGCCAATTCCCACTAGGTTTTAGACTTAGTTATGTAGTTTCAAACACGGCAATGACCTCCAAAAATGAACATTTCACCAGCAGACCCAAATACCACAGTGGAATTACTGGAAATTTATAATCCATTGTTTGTTTAATCAGTCCACACCTATTTCTTTTAGATTTGGGACCAGTTTTCTTCCAATTTGACAAATTCCCAGTTGCTTACACAATACTAAACTGTAAAAGTTTCCTTTATATGCTCGTTAGCCTCACAGCTCCAGTCAAATAAAAAAAAAAAATGTTTTTTTGGCTGTAGTCAGTAGTGTAGATTTTGTTTTTGGCTGAAGTGTTTGTTTAAGTTCAGGTACAGTACACTCTCAGGCCCGGTGTGGACTCAGACGGAGCAGGGTATGTACTCGTTCAAGCTGGACTAAAATCAGAAGAATCCCCCAAATCAGAGCTGGCACTCTATCAAGGCCTTTTGTTTTTGGCTTTAGTTCTGACACACAGAGAGGAGGGATATTCAGAACTGGAAGGGACTTGGAAGCAAAATGTCAGGCATGAAAGACGTGATCCTGGAAAGCCAGCATCTTTCCGTAAGACGGCATCGGTTCGTCATTTTTCTTCGTTTCTGCGATTCTAACACCAAATTTCTGTCCGAACGCCAAATTTCCGACATCGAAGTCATTTTAAAAAGTTAGCTAATATTACCCTAGTGATGCTTTGCTTACACTTATAGGCTAAGTACACTAAATAGCCAGCGTGCAATATAACAGTAGTGTTAGTTTATATAAATAAAGATTGTTGTGCCATGTTGTATTATTTAGAAAGATTTGAAAGTTCAATACGTCATGTAATACTAATAGCAAGCCACTGTACTGCTTCTTCAGCTAGCTATTAGTGTTAAAATATATAAAGTTATCATTTAGAAAGGTCATTTTCTGTTGAGTCCAGTTATGTCATACAGTTGCAATCGAAAATTATTCACCCCTCATTGCAAATCGGGTTTACTGTCAAAATTGACAGGAGAAATCGTTCTAAGTTGCGTTTTCTGTTGAATTTGGGGGGAAACCCACTCGAAGCATTCGTCCCGTCGGACTATTTCGATCGCTTTTGTTTGATTTGTTCGTTGCAGACAGCTGAAGGTCTGTAAGCTTTGACAATAAGCCTGATTTGCAATGGGGGTTGAATAACTGTAGTTGGGGTTGGTTTTGTCTAGACCTGCTAAGTCCTGGGCTCGAGTCCAAGAGTAATAAAAGGAGTAGTAACAGTTACTTCATTAATTTTGCTAACACGATTTTAGAGAAACGTTACATGCGCTAAGAAACCCTTTTAACTGATACCCTAAAGTCATTTCCTGGATTTTCCTGGATCTTTGACACATTGAGTGAGCTGTAAACATGCGGATACACAACATAGGAGCGTCTCCTCTCCGCACTGTGATTGGCTGAGGCCTGATCCCACCCCCGCCCTACTGTCTTCCCCTCCTCTGGCTTTAAAAAGGCTCAGAGGAGCTGAGAGGGGCTAGATGAATGCACCTCTTGCCCACCCTGCCCCACACACACACATACACACACACACACACACACACACACATACACACATGTTCCATACGATGGTGGACTTCTCCGAGAAGTACTTGGAAAGGTAGGCATCTCCTCCGAGCTTTCTGTGATGGACAGATTGAGGATGAACAAGAAAGGGAGGGAGAGGAAGAAAGAGAAAAGAGCTTAGAATAGAGATTAAACTAAGGAGACGGTGTGAAGTGAGAAGTTGAGCTCGTCTCTGCTGGGATTTGGGAGAGATCCACGTGAGTCACCTGCTCGTTTATGCTTTGTGTGTGTGTGTGTGTGTGTGTGTGTGTGTGTGTGTGTGTTGTTGGGAGTTGATGTTGGAGATGTTGGAGATGTTCTCCGTGTTCTTGCGTCCCGTTGGCGTTTATCTGTAACTGTGTTGTGTGTAGTGGAGTAAAGCAATGCGCAGTACGGTCCTGTGTTACTGACACAAGAGTGACATTTGAAGGCTCCAGCAGGCGTGTAAACGCTCTCGACGCTCCACCGGAGAAGCACGAGGGGCCTCTGCGAACGCCTGATGTCGTGCGTGTGTTTATTGTATACTTTTGCACGGTTTATTGAAGCCTCAATCTATTTGTTTTCTCCGCTGCGTAACCCTGGGTGTACAATAGCAATAAAAATGGTCACTCATTCAGGTTGAACTACAAGCCTGGATTCTATAACCTCCCCCTCCATCCCCCCCCCCACCCCCCCTCCCCCCTCTCCATTTCATTCCCATTGGTGTGGTTTTTTTTAAGCTCCATCATTGCTGCAGAGTCTCTCCGGGCTGCTGTCACATTCTAAAATGTCTTTCCCACTGCAGGCGTCCTGGTTTTCTTGCACCAGAATAGCTCAGAGCAATGCTGCGAGAGATAATAAGGGCCTGCCAGAGTGGGAACTGGAGCCGGGAGACGGTTTGGATTTGGATTTGGACGGAGACGTCCCTCCTCGGAAGCCAGGCGAGGGGAAACGTTAGACGTGGGAGCGATACCGATAAGCCGCGGTTGCAGTGAATAAGCGCGTTTAATGTTTACGTGTGTTTCTGGCTGATAGTGAGCGAGCACTTTTTTTTGTCTAGGAGTTCCAGTGATGTGCGAGCAGGTTTAGCATGTGCAACTGGAATTTGATCCATATTGTTTATTATTATTATTATTATTATTATTGAGATTCTTCACTTTAATGGGATGAGCACATGGCAGTCTTTATGACTGCAGCAGCAGAGTCAAATCTACAGAATCCAGGTGAGATTAGCTTGCTGATGCCAGGCTGAGATTTGGGGATCATAGTTAAGGTCTTAAAGGTCATCGATGTTCTGTCTGACATTTCCTCAGCCGTGTGTTATGAAGCCGCAAACCGAAATAACTCTCGGCTATTTTGCAGCGGGTCGCATCGACACCGCATGCCTGAGAGGTGGACATATTCACACAGGGGTGTGGAATGTAGACCATCTGCAGGACTATGCTCAGGGAATGTGCAAAAAAATATTAAAATCCTGCTGTCACTTGCACACACACACACACACACACACACACACACACACACACACACACACACACACACATCGAAAAAAACTGAATATATTGGAAAAATGTTTCGTTTCTCGGAATTCCAAAAGTGATGTAGTCTAGAGCAAGGGTTCTCAAACTCCAAATAAATAAATAAATAAATAAATACAGAATTATTTACAATATTTAAAATATAAAGTTACAGATTTATTTCATGAAGGAATGAAATAAACAGGAACGTTATTTAACCCGTACAATGATATTACGGCTACTTACTGGGAGTCTGGCTGTTTTACTTTTTTTAATAATTTTTAACCCATTTTTATTCTATTCGTCAGAATTATTCATCAGAATAAAAACATTAATAACTTTAAAAAAGTAGAAAATGTTTCATGGAACCAGTTTTGAGAAAGATGGGCCTGGGTGGTAGAGAATGCCCATAATGCACTAGTACAGAGAGGCACAATTTCAGTGACAGGGTCGGTGCTGATTATAGAGTAATAAATGACAACGCTTTCATTTGCATATTTGAATAATTAACGAGAGTGATAGTTCAGTTGAGACAAGAATATTTTAACCAGCCATCAAGAAGGATTTGATTAGTAATAAACTGCAAGAAAGAAAGAAAGAAAGAAAGAAGATGCAGAAGAAGAACAACATTGTTTATATTCATGTGAAAATCAATAAACAAATAAAATGAGCGAGAGAGAGAAAAAGGTGAGGAAATAAAAGGAAAAAGGTTTTTATATATATATATATATATATATATAAGAAAAACAGAGAACAAATAAAATAAAATGAAAGAAACTGAAAAATATGAACAAAAAAAAATGCTAGAAAAAAGAGAAAAGATATGCATGTGTAAATAAAAAAAAAATCCTAAATGAGCTGGAGAGAAAAAAAAAGTGGGAAAATGCAATATACAGATATAAAAAGTGAAAAACAGCAAATAATTGAAATAAAAAATGTAAAAGGAAAGAAAGGAGATTTTATAAAAAATTATACATATCAACTAATAAAAAAAGTTTTAGGAAAAAACAAAAAGAAAGAAAGAAAGAAAGGAAAATAAAGAAATAAAAATAGAAAAATGCAGAAGGACATTTTAGTTAAAAGTACACACTACTAAATGAGAGGGGAAAAAAGAAAAGATATGCATATGTGCAGATAAAAGATTTTACAAAATGAGAGGGATAGGAAAACAGAAGAAAAGCAAAAAAGAAATAAAAGTAAAACTGATAGACAGTAATATTTTTTCATTAAAAATCAAACTAAAAAGGAGGGAAAAGAGAAAATATATTATGCTGCATGCAGAGATTAAAAAAAAAAAAAAAAAAAAAAAAAATCCAAAGCAAGAGGAAGAGAAAAAGGGAAGGAAATAAAAGCTAGACAAAAAAAGAAAAAATGACATTTTAAATTGAATATTAAAAAGTATATAAGGAGAGAAAAGAGGATTTTTTTTTTATATAATATTATACTCACAGCAGTCAAGTGTATGTGTTTTCTTTATACTATAATAAAGTAAATATTTGGACGTCTGCACATTTGATACGACTGTGACGTCATTAGAAGGCTGTATATCACGTGTAGCGAGCACTACCGAACACTAGGTGGGAGTGTTGAGTTGAATATGTGTCTTACTTCCCCTGATGTGTTTTCTTTACATCCTACCGCTTCACTGAGGCCTATTTCCTTCGACTTCTCCAAAGCAGGAAAGCATCCCAACTGCTCTCAGATCAGTTTTCGTAGCATGTATGTCTCTGACATTTCTCCTCTGATGCAACTCTTTTGCCCCCCCTCCCCCCCCCCCATCTTCAGCCTCTTCTCAACTCTCGCTTGCTGTATTGAAACCAGATCAAGCCCATAAATTGTTCCATTAAACTCGCAACTCTTTTCCAAAGACCGTAAACTATTTAACAGAGGCTCTCAACTCCCACAATGCCTCAAACCTCGCTTTCTCCAGATTTCCCACTGGAAGTGAAAAAACAAGGCCGTCAAACACGTCCCGATCGTCTGTTTCTGCTTTACACTGTCTAAAAAAAGGCTCCTTTTGTTTTTTATTTGGTAGACCTCTTCAGGTTTCCAATTTAAACCCCCCCCCCCCCCCCACTCCAAGCTGCTTTCTCTCTTCCCTTTTTACAGTCTTAATACTAGTCAAAACAATCCGGAACAGCTTCTCCGTGTGTGCGCTCAGAGAGGAACGCAGCTCCTTAACTACTTGACCATTTTTCACGGCTCTTATCTTATCAGAACGGATTTGAGCGAGTAGCAGGGATCGGGTGCGTCATCGCCAGCGTCGTCCGAAATAAAACATGTTTATGTATAAATGGCATTAAAGTCTTTGTCCAGATCATGAGATAATGGTGTAGATAGGTGTAGTTTCCGATGACATCTCGTACGCACCTTCTAGATTCGACTGAGGAAGTGTACTGGAAAAGCAAAGCGCTGTCTGATAAACGTCCCGAATGATTCCATGTCCTGTTTATTCTTAAATGCAAAGATTCGGGTGTTTGATGAGCCAGTTTGAGTGGTGGAACAACGTCTGAGAGAAATGACATTTCTGTTTTTGGAACGGTTTTCTTTGGGAGATACAGAGAGCTGTTAATGAGTGGAAAATTGGAAGAGAATCGACTTGGAACGCAACATTAGCAATTCATTTTCATTGAGCCACGTTGGCATCAGAGTCGATTTAGTTGGCATGGTGGTGCAGTGGGTAGCGTTGTTGCCTCACAGCGCCTTGATTCCCAGGTTAATCCCGAGCTCAGGTTCAAAAATGCCCATGTTGGTTTCCTCTCAAGACCATGCTGGAAGGTGGATTGGTGAATCAATCCAGGATGTGTTCCTGCATCACGTTCAGTGTTCCAGGGATAGGCTGTCACGTCCACTGAGACCCAGTGATCATGGTTTCCAAGGTGTTTCCAATGGTGTTGCCAAGGATGGGGTACTAGGAATGAAATCCAAGCATACATCAATGTTTAAGAGACCAAAAACCAACAGAGAGAGACAATTCTGAGATTTGGACCCTACTAGCCCAGAACCTCAACTGTTAAGCAACCACTACCCCAGCTTTAGGACTGTATCTCACCAAAGTGCCCATGATGGTGGGTTTGATCATTTATTCATGAGCGATTCTTTCGGGCGCTACCTGTTTCCGGCTGAAAGAGCGAAGTGCCTCTCAGCAGTCCTTACACACACATCATCACAGATGACCTTCCTCCTTCTTCCTGTTGACAAAGATAAGAGCAGTAGCTTCAGTCCTGAATGGCCTTGGCTTTGAAACACAAAAGCAGCTTGGTGGAAAAGCAAAATAGCGAAGTCGCATCATTATCATGTGCACTATTCATGCGGTAATGGAATGTTTGAACATAGAGAATAAATATGTGGTGGGTTAAAGAGGAAGTCTGCGAAGCCACATCTTTTGGAAGTGGTTTAAGTTGTGTCTTTACTCCTGCTGAAAAAATGCCCGGTGTTGTATTTTAAGGTGATTGTTCATCATTTAGTCAGTTGGGTAGGAGGCGGGGGGGGGGGGGGTGGAAGGGGGGGGGGGGTGGAAGGGGGGGGGCATTGTTTCCAGATTTGAGCGCAACATTGAATGATGTCATAAATTGTTACAGACTTCCTGTTTCCTGTGAGGGCTCACCTCCTGGTTCTTTTACTGAAGCATAGCTGGATTCAAAGAGACAGCTAATGGTTAACCAGTGGTGGCCCCAAAAACATGTCCTTAATGATTTCCTTTAAAAAACAAAACAAAAAACAAAAAAAAAACACAGATGTTATGAGAATGAACGTGCGCTGATAAAAAAAAAAAAAGAAAGAAAGAAAAAGAAAAGTGCCTCATTCCTCCTGTTAGGCCTCACCGAATTCCACATGATAATAAGTACAGAAACCGTTATAGAAAAGAGGCATGACGAGGGCAGGACAGATGGACCGATTTAGGAACTGTGTCTAGGGAGGTCCAAAAACAGAATGGTCTCCCAACGTGGTGCTGATGAGAGCGGAGGCCTCGCTAATCCACTGTGGAAATCAGACGGCAGGAAATAGGTGTTACGGAAGGTCGGGCATTCCACGAGGACACGAGCGAGGTCGGAGTGTGTGAGGACGCGCGCTCGGGGATGGGAGGAGGGCGTGTCACGAGGCCGAAAGTTTGGCTAGATGGAGAGGGGTACAGCTGTACGCTGTTAGCTCCCTCAAGGGCTCTGACCCTGAGGTCACGAGCCCAGGGGCATTACGGAGAATCCTAGAGAGAGGTGTGGAGGTAGAGAGCCTCATCCCTCTGTCAGCACGTCACTCAGTCAGTCAGGAAGGAAGAAGAGGAGAGAGAGGACGAAGGACAGGAGTGAGACAGAGAGAGAGAGAGAGAGAGAGACAGACAGTGTCTCTCTTCCAACTCTCAACACCTTGCTGGAATCTTATCGCTGCTCTGAGCTCGACTGCGGAGAAAATGTACGCTCGATACGGATTTTCGTTTTTCACCACTTAGGGTTTTTAGGGTCAAGTCATGTGGAGTTGGTCTTGGAGATCTTTTGATGTTTTCCATAATGTCTGGATCTACGATTCATCTCTGACCTACTGCTTGTGTGTGTGTCCATACAGGGCCAAAGACATGAAGAACCGCTTGGCGTTCCTGAGGAGAAGGAATGAATCTCCTGGAAGCACTCCGGCCGGCAAGCTGGACAAAACTATGAAGTCAGTCAAGTATGTGTTACGTGTCCGTGTGTGCATGCTTGTCTGTGGGTGTGTGTGGGTGTGTGTGTGTGTGTGTGTGTGTGTGTGTTGACGCAAATGGGTGTGCACATGGCCTGAGAGAAGAAGTGGTGTGAAGTGGAAAAAAGGAAGTTTTCTGTTTGTGTCATCACGTTGTCATGCGGTGTGGCTGTCATGTTTAGTGTGTATATCTTTCCATGAACTAATGACCTTATTTAGTCCGTGGTAACTTTTATGCTTGTAGCCTTCGTTGTTTCAAAACCAGAAACGACAAACCTTACCATGTGGGTGCCAAAACATTTACTTTGTGCTAATAGAACATAAGGAATTGTTGTTATATCTTGGTTTGGAGCTGCACTGGTGAGAATAATCAGATAAATATATATATATATTTAGTGCATACGAAGTAACACCCAGCTGGTTGAACATACACACGGGTGTGATTTCTTTAGCATGACTAACGCCTGCTTAATCGCACGTGGACGCGGCATACACGATGCCACCCTATCGTGCAGAAAGACCGACTTGCTCCTAAAGTCAATAAGGCAGCAGATGTTGTAGAGCTGTTAATTGTAGTCACACAATGAAAAGCAGCTTTGGAAAGCGAGAGGCTGGAGGCGGAGCTATAGTAGCGTCCTACTGGCTGGCTCTAGCTCCACCTCTACCCCTCCCTTCTGAGGTTAGTCATAAAGGAAGCTCTCCACCAGAGGCATTCAGAGAGACTTGTATACACAAAAAAACACACACACACACACACCGGGCTGGAGAGAAGCACAGGGCTTCGGATGGGTCACACAATGAGAAACCTGACAGAAATGGGCTTGCTCAAGAACCGTTCTGCTTTCATCTGCAGGCCCACGCCGGAGGAGGCGCTCAAGTGGGGAGAATCCCTCGACAAGCTGCTCGTCCACAAATGTAAGTCAGGATTTATTCTTTAAAAAAGTCAAATAAAAAATGTATGGAATTCCGGGTTTGTATTAAGTTTACGGATCGAGTGCTTTCGTCTGGCCCGGAACCGGGAATGACATGTGTGCAGAGAACTCCATATGAATTGAGCCATGCATCAGGAGGGAGGAAATAGCAGCACGGCGGGATTAGTGTGCTCTAAAGGGATTAGTGTGCATGTTCTATTTATATCTGCTCTCCATAATCCATTATCCATAATCCATAATCCAGGCTTTGATGTTTTTAATATCATTTGTATTGATGGTAAGGAAACTCGCATGCATGCGTTCAGTATAACCAGCCAGTATGTCATGTACACGAGACTGACTTATCTGCAGTGTGCACTCTTTCAACACGTTTCCTTATCGCAAAACAAAACAAAACAAAACAAAAAAACCCAAACATCTCCGCAGCCAGCTTATCTGCAGCGGAAAGCGGTCTCGGTTGGCGGGGTGGCTCCTCGCTTCCTCGCATTCTTACTGACGGAACTCCTGAGCAAATTCCAAAAGCCTGTCAGAAATGTCGACGCGAGCCGCGAGGAAAGGAATATTTTTGTAATCGGCTTTCCGAAATGAGGACGCGCAGGGTTAGGGTTTCTGTAGACCGTTATAACGTCCTCAAAAAAAATCCCGAAAACTCGAAAATGCGTCGGAAATGTAAATAAGATCAGAGGATATATGAATCGTTTCAGTGTTTTAAAATGGCTTTCGAAATACTGTAGTGGTTCTTCATCCCAACCGCATGCAACAGAAGGGCAAGAGAGGAAGCTGCTAATCCGTATGGAATGACCCTTATCTCGCAGCTGAATGTGGTGTTCCTGTGGTTCTTCCTGTCTACTCATCCAATAACACCCTCGCTCTTTCTCCATCAGATGGGCTGGCGGCGTTCAGAGCGTTCCTGCGCACCGAGTTCAGCGAGGAGAATCTGGAATTCTGGCTGGCTTGCGAGGACTACAAGAAGATCAAGTCGCAGTCCAAGATGGCCTCAAAGGCTAAGAAGATCTTCGCCGAGTACATCGCCATTCAGTCTTGTAAAGAGGTAAGGAAGAGTTCTCGAACGCCAGGCGCACGTTAAAGCCGAGGCCGGGCAGCGGCCATGTCCGGTCAAAACACGTCGCGATAGTTTTGACTGGAAACAAATCAGCGTCGAGGCCTTTCGAAAGGTTTCTAAGTAAACACACATGGGCAGTGGAGTGTAAATCCTGCATACCCCCCCGCCCCGGTTCTCCTCCAGAAGAGGCATGAGGCAGACGATGAATGAGCTAGTCTGTGTGTATGGTTCCCACATGGAGGCCTGGAGGATGTGAGGTCACCCCTGGCTAATAAATTCACATGTACCCGTGCTACACTACGCCTCTGGTTTTAGCGCATGAGTTTGGGGCAAGCAAAAAAATAAATAAATCCAAACGAGACCACTTATAATTGACATTAAACAGAGAATCCTGACCCGAGCTGGATTTGCGAGTAACTGTAATTCCTCTTCTTTTGCCCTCTAGGTGAACCTTGACTCATACACACGAGAGCACACCAAGGAGAACCTCCAGAACGTCACACGTTCCTGTTTCGACCTGGCCCAGCGGCGGATATACGGCCTGATGGAGAAGGACTCGTATCCGCGGTTCCTGCGCTCGGAACTCTACCTGGACTTAGTGAACCAAAAGAAAGCGAGCGCCACGTCTACGGCGTCCTCGTCATAAGAGGAACCGCGGCGCAGAGAGACGCTTGACAAAACAAAAACAACAACAAACAAACAAAAAAAAAATCAAACTAGCATCGTGGACACTTTTGTTCTCATCCGCCATCCTGTCCTACGACGAGGAGAGACGAACGAGAGGCGACGATCAGGACGGAGAGACGCCGGAACGGAAGGACCGGTCGTCCGAGCCGGAGGCTGAGCGAAGAGACGTTTGGGAGTGTCTGTATAACGAGCGACATCGTCATTATCTTTTTAATTTATGGTTTGGGAGAGAGTGGGGGACGGGGATCTACTCTTCCACGCGAAGACAGTCGGGCACTGTTTTGTTTGTCGTTTCCGCGCTCTGTGCTCTCGGTACGATGCAGACGCCACTTTTTCGTCGCTCCCATTCTCAAGCCGTCATGGCCGGATCGATACAAAGTGCACATCCTTCCTGTCTTTCCTTCCATCTGTGGTCATGCACTTGTAACGAGGCATCTCCATCGGCGTCCCCCCAAGACACTCCCCCCATCCCCCGCCGTCCTGAAAGACGTTTTCGAGGAACGGACCAAAACACGGGCTCTCATGCTTCCGCACGTGGAACACGACCGTCCGTCCGCAGGTCTGCCAAGGTCAAAAGCGTGACAGTTTCTGTAATATTCATTGTAGCTCCATGTGGGGACTGGACGAGAGGATTCTCAGGACTGCACGGCACTCAACTATGAAGCTTTCAGGCTCGTTGGACCTTAATTTCACATTTTTTTTTTGTATATATTATTATTTTTTATTAGGTTTAAGCCTGCACTCCATAGATTCTTTTATGTTGTTGTTGTTAATAAGAAAGATAATGCTTTTACCTGTACAGAAAGTAAGTTTGCATATTTATTTAGATCCTTGCTGGATGTCTCGTTCAGTTCATTGCACTCGGTTAAACAATACAAAAGAAAGCACCCGTCCTACCTACCTTCCCCCCTGCACCCCCTCCCTCCCTCCCTCCCTCTCCCTTTACCCATGATCCTCGACCGGTCCTTATGTAAGTGCAATACGTTTTTATTGTTTTTGTTACTCCGCTTATCTTTTGGATAAGTTTCACTTTGACGATGGATTTTTATTTGTTAAAATTCGACCCCGCTCGAAGACTGAGTCGCAGTTTCAAGAGAGTATTTAGTTGATATTAAGCGCGTTGTTAACTGTGTACATCCTGGCAGCAGGCAGCCGGGGGTTTATGGGTGTAAATATAATTCGTAAGAAAAGAATAAAACGAAGAAAAAAGACAAAAACACAAGGTCTCGTGGGGGAAATCCCACGCAACACCGCTGTATGTATGTATGTAAATACTCAGAGCCTCAAAGCTATAAAATGACGTAACGTTATCAGAAAAAAATCAATAAATAAAAAAGGGGGGAAAGTCGTTGGGTGAAATCCACCTTTTCCTTGGTCATACACTGCTTGTAAGGGGGTTACGAAATGTATTTTATCATTTTCACTGTTTACAATTCAGACGCATCTCCTAAAATAGCAAGCGAAAAAAAAGAAAATAGAGAGAATACTTTTGGTGTCATTGTAAAAAAAAAAAAAGGAAAAAAAAAGAAAAGAGAAGATATAATAAAACAGATGAATGATAAAACTGATACCTGATCTTGTCTTGGTCTCTGATTATTGCTTTATTTTTCATAATGGACATAACGTGTGTGTGTGTGTGTGTGTGTGTGTGTGTGTGTGTGTGTGTGAATACACTCATCACAGTCGCCTCTTTCTGTCACAGCTCGGGTAAACAGGTACAGCACAACTCACTCTAAATAGGTGACCTGAAACACAGTCACACTCTACAGTAACACACTGCAGAAACATCAGGGAGAGAGAGAGGGAGGGAGTTGGGGAACGGGGGAGAGGGAGAGGGAGAGAGAGGGGGAGAGAGAGGGGGAAGGGGGGAGAGAGAGGGAGGGAGGAAGGGGGTGGCAGAGGGGGGAAGGGGGAGAGAGAGAGAGATGGGGGAAAGAGGAAAAAGACACTGATGGAGTTTGCAAACAGAAGACCAAAAAAAAAAATCAGAGAAATGAGGAGAACAAAATGAGGATCGATGAAAGGATCGAAAGAAGAGGAAACAGGCGAGATAAACAAACGAAAAGGAAAGAAAGAAACTGACTAAAGAATAAAGAAAAAATCTGAGAAATGAGGAGAATAAAGTGACGAGGGAAGAAATGGAAAAAAAAAAAGAGAGAAGATAAACGAAAGAAGAGAGACTAAAGAGTAGACATCAGGAGAGAGGAGAGATGTAAAAGACCAAAAATGACAGAAGAGTGAAGAACGGAAAGGTGGAGGAGTGGAGTGGAAACAGGGAAAGAAAGAGACTAATAAAGCTAAGAAAAAAGAAAGAAAATGAGAGGAAAAAAAAAACAAAAATGGAAGGTTAACAAGAAAGATTAGAGGTGGAGGAGTGGAGAACAGGAGAGGAAAGAGGAGAACAAAAAGACAAAAAAAGAAAGAAAGAAAGGCGAGAGTTAAGGTGACATGAGAGATGAGAGAGAAGAAAAACAGAAAAATAAAGAATGCGAGAGTGGAGAAGAGGAAAGAAGAGAATACAAAGATGTAAAAGTGAAAAAGAACAATAAAGGCGATAAACAAGGACAAGAGAAAGGGACTTAACGAGAGAAAGAATGAATGAAAGAAAGGCGAGAAATAAAGGAAAAAATGAGGAGAGGAGAGTTGAGGTGAAAGAGGAGGAGACTAAAAGGTGAGAGAAAAGAGGAAAATAGAAAGGAAAGAGGTGAGTAGGGACGAGAGAAGGGAAGAGAAGAGAGAAAAAAACAAAAGGTGAGAGAGGAGAAGAGCAGAAAGGCGAGATAAGCGCTCATTTTAAAAATGAATTAGAGAAGAGAATGAAAAGAAAGAACATAACAGAGATGAGAAATGAAAAGTGAGAGTTAAAGATAAAGATCAAAGGTTCAGGAGAAGAGAAGAGGAATAAAAGATGAGTGCAGTGGAGAAGCAGAGAGAAATGAGAGAAAAAAAGAAGTAGAGTAGAATAAAAAGAGGAAAAGAAAACTGTCCGGGTTTCCCTTCAGTCCACTGGGTTAAGGTCTGGTGACTGACTTGGCCAGTCTAAAACCCGGTTCGTTCTGCTGCTTCCATCATGAGTTCCATCATCAATAAAGATGCGTGAGAATGTTCCAGAAGCAGCCGTGCAAGCCCGAGCCACGACGCTACCTCCACTATGTTTCACAGATCAGCTCGTGAGCAGATCTTTTCTTTCTCCACACTTTGGTCTTTCCATCGCTTTGGTGAAGGTTCATCTTGGTTCCAGAACTTTTACGGCTCATCTCTGTACGTCTTTGTGAATTCCGATCGGGCTTTCTGATTCTTACTGCTGATGAGCGGGTTGGATCTTGTGGTACGGCCTCTATATTTCTGCTCTCAGAGTCTTCTTCGGAGGGTGGCTTGTGATACCTTCACCCCTGCCCTGTGGACGTTGTTGGTGATGTCACTGATGATTGTTTTTGGGTTTTTCCTCACAGCTCCCACAATGCTTCTGTCATCAGCCGTCGTTGTTTTCTTTGGCCGACCCAGTACACCAGTGGTTTCTTTCTTTTTCAGGACAAATTGCTGTATTGGCTAGGCCTGAGGTTCGTGCGATTCCTCTGATTGATTTGTCTCGGCTTGCTTTTCTCCCATAGACAGCTCTCTGATCTTCATGTCGGTTTATCCTTTTTAAACAGGAATTGCAGTCTTCACGGGCAAAAACCGGGACTCAAACCGAGATCAGACGTTCAGAGCTATTCATTCTCCAAACAATCGATTTAAAAAGTCCCACCTGGGCGGCAGCAAACACCGATCGGTCACGTGTTCCGATATTTTTGATCACTTGAGAAAACAGCAGAAGAGTGGGTTCAAACAAAAGCTGTCATGGTCTAAGTTGTTTAACACGTCTTGATGTAACTATCAGGAAACGAAAGCTGAAAGCCTGATATTACTGTCACGTATCAGAATTTTATTCAGAATTTATACCGGAGAAGTTTCCGGAGAAAAAGTCTGACTAAAAGACTGTCCACAAATAGCATCAATCCTGTCAGCTTTTTAGAGTTGCTAAGGAACCACGTTCGCTTCTCTCACCGTGTGTGTGTGTGTGTGTGTGTGTGTGTGTGTGTGTATGTGTGTTTATGTGTTCCGGACTTTATTGGATTTGGTCAGGACCAGCGGGTGTTTATTAGATGAGTGCTTCTTTCCTTTCTGCATGGCAACTACACAGTTGGACCTTTCATTTGGAGAAGGTTCAGGTTCGTTCAGCCTTCCCACACACACACACAAACACACACACACACACACACACACACACACAGGCACTGGCGGGAAGTGCTGAGCAGCAGGTGGTTCTGCCCAGCTTTGCTGAAGCGAGGTGATGACAGCTCTGTTTGGATTTGGCTCAGATTAAAGCTCCTCGGAGGATCTGGCAGGATTCAGCACGACTCAAACACACACACACACACACACACACACACACACACACTCACACAGATAATAGAGTGCAGATTGGATTACAATTCAACACCCTGTCTCGTTTAAATGTGTGTGTTTAGATGTGCGTTTTAGTTCAAACTAATTTGGTGATCATTAATCCATTCCCACTAATTCATGAAATTTACAAACAGCATGCTTATTAACAAACTCTTTAGCGTAAACATCGTACCCAATGACTGTATACAGTACGCGTGCTCACCATGCTGCCATTTCCTCCCTTCGTGCATTTTTGAAGCCTAATTCTGCGTCCTAATTCAGCTCCAGTCCGTCCTAAATATTACCCATCCATCCATCTTCTATACCGCTTATCCTTCCTTCAGGGTCACGGGGAACCCGGAGCCTATCCCAGGGAGCATCGGGCACAAGACGGGGTACACCCTGGACAGGGTGCCAATCCATCGCAGATCTAAATCTCACTAGCCAATGAGAGTAAATCGCTGTTAAGCCCCGCCCACACGAGAGGTTTGCTAGAATGGCAAACATAGACTTGAAAAGTCTGGCAGCGCGTTCATAAACCATGATTAGTGAAAAGGAAGTTTAGAGAAAACAAAGAACGCTGTTTATTTGAAGCCCATGTGACATTTTTGCCTCTGATATTGTCACTGTCATGAGAAATGGTCGGAATTCCTTCTCACCCCTGAGCTCAGCAAGTGACGTCAGATCAGCATGGCTGCTCACAGCATCAACAAAGTGACCATTCTCTTCTTTTCCATTTAAATGACTTATAAGGAATATACTTTACAGTTAGCTTGTTGCTAACAAAAGACAAACACGAAGCTGTCTATGTTTGTTTTTTTAGCCAATTTGTAGCTCGAATATGACATAACTCCAAATCCGGACGTCCCACTTTTCCGAGTTAAGTTGCACGCGGGATTAGTTCGGACATTCGGATCCACGTTAATATCGTTAATATTTCAAACGATAAATTTGAGGTTTCAGGTTTTCCCCGTCATTATCGAGTAACGCAAACGCTCAAATGCTATCGGATACCGAGTGCAGAAATATATCGCAGTTATCCATCCATCCATCTTCTATAGCGCTTATCCTTCTCAGGGTCACGGGGAACCTGGAGCTATCCCAGGGAGCATCGGGCACAAGGCGGGGTACACCCTGGACACGGTGCCGATCCATCACAGGGCACACTCGCATACACACTCACACACCCATTCATACACTACAGACACTTTGGACATGCCAATCAGCCTACCATGCATGTCTTTGGACTGGGGGAGGAAACCGGAGTACCCGGAGCACGGGGAGAACATGCAAACTCCACACACACAGGGCAATCGAACCCCCGACCCTGGAGGTGTGAGGCGAACGTGCTAACCACTAAGCCAATGTATGCCTTCGCAGTTATCCAACTAGAAATAAATCACTTCAGGGAAATGCGGTTATAAGAAAATAATTAACATCAGGCCGGTGTGATGACTCAGAGTTCCTGTTACCGCTGGAAAGTCCGTTATTTTCCAATAACAGCACGTCCTGAAGGGATTTAATTCCTTCTTATACCCGAGCAATGTTTCACTTATTAAAGAACAACACCTCAGCCTTTTTATCCATTTCGGAGGAGCTTCCACGGATTTTACACAGGTTCGGGCCGAGAGACGTGTCACGTGACGTCATCGTAAGAAAAACTCATTTAATGTTGTGGAATGACTGTGAAACTTTCTCGCTTATATTATAGCAGCTATAAACAGGTTTTTTTGTTTAAAAAAAAAACAAAACAAATCAGGTTCATGGACCCGCCTGCTGTATAAGTCCCTGTGAACGAGCTGTTACTATAGAAACGATAACGTATTCGAACGTGTGCGTTAACGTAAAGATTTGCAGGACGATTTGCTACTGTCAGAAAATAAACCGTCACCCTCTGACCAATCAGAATCGAGAATTCCACAGCGCTCACGCTGATGGATCTGGACTCAACACACGTACACGCGCACGCTGCAGACGTGCCTGAATTTCTGAAAGACCGATTTATTCATTTGTTTATTTTTCACGCCCGAGGTCAGGTTGAAAGTGTACTCAACGAAGAGCTCCGAATAATGTCCCTTAATCAGCCGCTGATTTCGCACCACTTATAATTTCAGACAGGAAATGTTCAGTGCACTTACGATACGACGTAAAAACAACGATAAGTAGCAGGAAATCTCCAGATGTCTGATTAGGGGAGGACAGAAGGTAAGAGGACTCATCTGTGTGGAGGTCAGTCAGGATTGTAGAGCTTTTCTGTAACGCATTTTGTTTACAAACATATACGAATATTGCATGTTTACATTTGTATTTTTGTCACAAAAACGGTTACAAAATGCCGACACTGGAGACTCCTTCCATAAATCTCATCTTGACCAATCAGAGTCGAGAATTCAGCAGCACAGTGGTATATAGTACATAGCAATTAGCGCTACTAACACTAGGTTGTTTATTTTGTGACCCAAAATCTCTGTTGATCTGATCCGAATAATATTCCGAATAATAAAGATCGGATCATTTCGATTCAGAAAATCGACTCTAGGGATTATTTCCGTATCTACATCATCTCTGTATTCTCAGCAGCATTCGCTCCACGACATCTCAAAATCTTCAAAACAAACGAAGGTCCTGCCACGTGCGTCTGACGCTGTGGATGTTGTGGACGTTTCTCAAACGCTGCAAAAGCCCGATCTGTCAAAGCGCGTCCAGATAAAGCAGCGCTTTGAGTCCAGGGCTTGACGGGTCACTTGTGTTGCGGTGACGGAGTGTTTGGCAGTTGGCAACAGCAGGCACGATGGAGCTGCTATTTCGGGACACTAAGTGCAGGTGGAAGGACGGAGATTGAGGTTGTGTATACGCTGATAATCCGTGATCGCAGCGGAGAAGCGCCGCTCGAGTCGTCCGAGGTGACTTTGACATAAAACGTATCCTGGGGAACTGTTTTAAAACAGCGCATCGACACCACCGACGGATTCGTATTAACGCGTGATTAATCAAACAGAATTGGACGTTTACGTTTCAATATAAACTGACTGAGGCTACGTTTCAGAAAGCTAATAATAGAACTTGCGTCGTTTTCACTTCATTACAACTCATGTTATTGCTACTGTTTTGTTTTTTTTTCCAGAAGAACATGCAAGTGGCAAATTCAAGGCTGCATAATAACTGTGTAAGGAAGTAAACACTTCAGGATGTGTGCGGTTATAGGAAAATCATCAACGACAGGGTAGTGTGAAGCCAAGTCACTGTTATTTTCCCACAACAATACACCCTGAAGTGTTTTATTCCTCTTACAGCACGGAAATTAGCCAATGATGACACTTCGTAATAACGAAAGGACGGTGTCATACTTTTGAATCCATTTATAGTTACAATTAATGTTCACGAACGCCACCAGCCTCTCTTTTAAAGCTCTTAAGACAAATAAAGAGCTTGTTTTGTTACCAATAGACCACCGAGACTGGAGACGCCTTCCAAAAATGTTAAACAAGCATCTCTCATGACCAATCAGAATTGAGAATTCAACACCACCTTTACTATATGTTTTTTTTTTTGCTTTGTATTTTTTGCTGTCTTATCTACAGTCGGGACGTGATGATGTAATCAAACATCGGACAAGACCGCTAGCACGGCTCGCGGCAGATCAGGAACGTTTCGGTGTTTGTTTTTTTCTCCTCTTCAGACTCTTGTAGGTCATTTCATTGCTGCACGTTGAAGCAGTACTCGGGAATACTCGGACAGTCTTGCAAACGCAGCCACACATTAGCTCATCCCGTTCCCACAATCGGGCGGACGTCCGATCTCGGCCTGTTGTGAAATCCGAAGCCCTCGGTGGGAAAAAACCGAAGACTTGTCAGGAATGTTTACGCTTGTTTTTTTTCCTGAGCGAAGCACTTATAACGCGTCGGTTCTTGGTGAATTAAAAGGAAGATCCAGTTCCTATGCAAGCAAGAAGAGACAACAGCTTTCGCTAAATTTTTCCAAATCCAAAGCCAAACCGAACCATCTATTTCGAGCGATAAACAGCTAAGCAACAGCCTTTTTATTTGGACGTTTTAGCGAGTCTCGAGGTCTTTCAGCTGAAGAGGAAATACATGAGGATGACTGTCGATGATGTCACGGACTTTAGATCACAGTGAACATGAACGGCGTGATGACAGACATCACGCCGAGCTAAAAACCACTGGAAAAGTAGTACCTAAAAAAATGGGCGATGCCATGATTTGTGATGAATTAACATTCCTTTTTAAAATATGTACAGTACGTTAAGTTAGAATACGTTGTAAACACAGCACAGTGTCCTTCACAACAACTTATATGTATCTCTCAGGTAAATAACTTAAAACTAGCGAATATTAGCATGGTACCAGTTACTGATCCCATGCTCATTTACCAACAGATAGCAACATCTGATGTTGTACCATATGCCATACTATCTGACGCACATGGTCACACTAATGATCTGGAGGCATTTTGTGAATGCTTATCGTAAAAGAGTAGGGGTATAACCCCGGTGTCCTGGCGAAATTCCCCCATTGGCCGTTCTCTGTCATGGCCCCCTAATAATCCCCATCTCTGAATTGGCTTCATCGCTCTCTCTTCTCCACTAATAGCTGGTGCGTGGTGGGGATTCTGGTGCAATCTGGCTGCCGTCACATCATCCAGGTGGATGCTACACACTAGTGGTGGTTGAGGAGACTCCCAACCCCCCAATATTGATATTCAAATAAATGCCATTAGACATGAATGTTATTAATGTTCACGGATGCCAGTTAAACACATTTCATGCATTTGCTAATTCTATACTCAACCCTGTGACTTTCAAATGTCAACGAACCCTCGTAACAAAAAAATAATAATAACAGTAAGATGATTTTTTTTTTTTTAACGGTTCAATGCATGTTTTGTTATATTAACTGTTGGAAAAATAATAATTATTAAGAGGTAGGGATAACCGGCGTTGTAATCCTGGAATCTCTCGAAACCAAATCACTTGAATCACTGAAAGTCAGAGAGACTTCCGCTGTCATGAATTATTCAGCCATGTCGTGTCACGAAACATGACATGATGACCTGCGTCGTGGGAAGCACACACCTCTGACGTGTGAACGTGTGTGAGTGGTTGTGTAAGAGTGAGCTCTAACAGGAGACCTCCTTTCCCTAACGAACGCGAACGCGTTTGACTTTCACCGCGTCCGCGAAAACGAACGGTGACACACGCGGAACATTCCCGCCAACACTTAGACCCGTGAGTAAGAACACTGGGCATGTTGTTGAGGGGGAACCAGGAACCATGGCAACCAACTTCGTAAATAGTTTAAAGACTTGTTTTGAGAAGTGCAGCCAGAGACACTGAAGCTGCCAGTGACGGGAGGCCAAAGCGCTCTGACACGCAGCAGGCGCTTCTCTGGCTTTTCACTTAGCCAGTGGAAAGAAGAAAAAAAAAAAACCCTACTTGAATGAAGCGACACTAAATCCAAATACTTTTTCCAAGCGCTCTTCAAGATGTTGGCTCGTTTAACATCATTGCAGTTCAGCCATATCATGATGTCATGGTGCACTAGTTGAGGAGAAGGAGCTTTCTAGAACTTGCTCCAAAATGCTTGAGAGATTTTCAGAAGAAATACAAGGAAAAAATGGTTGAGGTTTATATCAGTATATATCGAGCACCATGACCAGTCAATAGAAATGAAGCCGATGATGATTTTAATCCCAAATCCGATCTATTTATTGATTAACTTTTTTACATTTGTTGAAGGTCCAAGTTGTAGAAGATCCATCTCCATGTCACTTTTTCCTAATTTGCATTTGAAGATCGACCTTATACAGCTACTTCGCCGGCAGCTAGGAAGACAGAATGATAATTCAATATGATTGATATCATAAATATAATCAGATGAAATGAAATCAGATGCTCAGTACATTCTCAAACAAATACAACCATTATACAAAGACATAGGGAACATATAGTAGATGTTAACTACAAATAAGATTACAGTACACATCATATGCAGTAAAATAAGTCCTCCATGCTACACATATATTTGACCAAACCACTTATATCATGGGAGGTAGCTGACTCTGATGAACTGCCCCCTTGATTAAGGGACAGTTCCAGCTCCTCAGCTGGAGTGAGTGAAGGTACTGGTGGTCCCTCAGCCATTTTACAGTAAGTAATTGGAGTAAGTCCTAAAAGGTGTTCGCTAAGTTAACTTTGCTTTCTGGAATACCCCCCTGGTATACCCCCCTGGGATACCTCCCTGGTATACCCCCCTGGAATACCCCCCGGTATATCCCCCTGGGATACCTCCCAGGTATACTCCCCTGGGATACCTCCCTGGTATACCCCCTTGGAATACCCCCCTGGTATACCTCCCTGGTATACCCCCTTGGAATACCCCCCTGGTATACCCACCAGAACAAAAAAACAACAGCAAATTCAAAATGTTTTTGGTCTTCTGATTTGCTGCTGTGTTTTTGGATTGTTCTCAGACCAAAAGCCAGCATGAAATAGAGGACTATTGATTCTTTCATACCTGAAACAAATCTCTAGGTTGATTAGCATAAAAAAAATAAAAAAAAATCGATATCTGAATGTTCATGATTGCATTTTCTACTTTTTTAATCACCCAACTTCCTACCCTTTGTCTGCTCAAAGTGGATATTTTTGGTATTTTTCCAGGAAAAGAAAAGAAGTCTGAACATAAACTGAACGAGTGGCACAAATCTGAACTGATAATATTCACACGCAGGGGGGGGGGGAGAAAAAGAGATGAGGAAAAAGATCATCACATCTCATGGACACTTTTACTGAAAACACTGAAAGCCCCAGAGAAGATCAGAACACACCGTAGCTCTTGACTTCACGCCACTCTGAAGTGTTTCACCACTCCGAGTACCAAAATCCACAAGATGGAGAACTGGGTAACTCGATGCGTTTAGGAGAAAATAAACTGACTCAGCCTGGCAACGTCCTGCTTTTCAACAAGGGCAAGCTCTTGTCTTGTGTTGTTTAAAGAATAGTCATTGTGGAACCATCGCTCTTTTTCTTTTCCTCTCCCTCTCTGCCTGCTTGCACTTACTCACTCTTTGGCAAGCAAACACACACACACACACACACACACACACACACTGGGCGTAAACATGAGCAAGCCCAGTTTCCACTTGATGAAGCAAAGCTTTGGAGCCCATTGATTAATATACACAGTCCAACTCGACTGAAATCGACTGGCATTCCTTAGAAATGAAACATTTCTTTTCCTTTTTATTTTATTTTATTTTTTTACCAAAAGTTTTATTTTAAAAGCTCAGAGTCACAGAGAGGAATATATGAGCACTGAGTGCAGAACCAGATCAGACCATACAACACAAAGGACTGCAGATCTAGAACAATCTTTACAAAAAACAACAACAAAATACTATGCTATAGTTTTCCATTCTTTTGCTGGTACTGACTGGACGCTGAGTATAGGATCAGCGTCATCCATGTGATGAAGCAGAAATACTCTCATCACCATGAAGTTGATTAATTTCCTATGACAATATGTCCTGAAGTGTTTTATTCCTCTTGTACCACAGCAACTTGACACCATTACAATTTTTTTTTTTTTTACTTATTAAAAGAACATCATACTTTTATTTATTTATTTATTTATTTATTTATTGTCATGTTTGATGCTGTGGTACCTTCTGTGAAATGAATTCCTTCCTGTTCCTTCCATAAACGATAAATAGACATCTCCTCACAGGAAAAACTCCATCATATCAACTATTAAAAAAGGTCAAGCTTTATTGTTATAGAAAATGAATGAACACTTTCTGGCCAATCAAATTGTGGTATAAATACTCATTACTGCATTACGCGTGGCAGGTTAGGATTTCCACTAAAAAATTGGTACACGTTGGCGACCGTAAGTGAAGGAATGTCTTCCTGGAACGATGGAGGTTGGGTTTGAGTCGTCTAGTTCAACGTAGGAATGCAGAAATAACTGACCGTCAAGCTACGTTTGAGCTCGAGGTTAACTTTGTTCTTGAATTGACATTAAAAAAACACCGCTCAGGGTTTGCTAGGTAATTACTTTTCAAACCGGAGATGAATGTATTCACTTTATTGCTTTCTAATTGCTTTATGAGGTTAGTCACAGTGCAGTGGGAATACATATAAATAGACGTAACCCAAACCCCATCAGTCATCACCCAGTTTTCATCCAAACCCTTTTGAGAAAAGAGCACAACAGGAAGCTTTACATGATAACATTCCTCGTACAAATCTACACAGCTAGTGTTTAAGTGTAGACTCATTGTCCATCAGCGATTATGATAAACACAAGTAGAAATTCCACAGAAGTGCTTCAGTCCAGATAACACCGCTGTAATTCCACAAAGCGATGATGATGATGATGATGATGATGATGATGGAGTGAGTCTAACCAAGCGACCACACCTGAATGAGAAGAAGATTCTCATGGGGGGACTGGGAATAAACACCACGCATCGTGTTTCCTGATGGCTTTCTCACAAAAACATCACGAGAGCAAATTCAATTAGAATAAATCTCCTTTTCCGGTTCCGTTTTTTCACTTCCTGTTATTTTATATCAGACGTGTATATATATATATAGCACGAGTATATAATATACATACATAAAGATAGGGAGCACGATGGCTTAGTGGTTAGCAAGTTCGCCTCACGCCTCCAGGGTCAGGAGTTCGATTCACGCCGCTGCCGTGTGTGTGTGCGGAGTTTGCATGTTCTAGTCATGCTGCGGGGGTTTCCTCCGGGTACTCTGGTTTCCTCCCCCGGTCCAAAGACATGCACGGTAGGCTGATTGGCATGTCCAAAGTGTCCATAGTGTATGAATGTGTGTGTGAATATGTGTGTGATTGTGTGTGTCCTGTGATGGATTGGCACCGCGTCCAGAGTGTACCCCGCGCTCCCTGGGATCCTCGCGACCCTGTAGGGTTATAGGGTTCTATAAGCGCTATAGAAAACGGATGGACGGATGGATGTATATATAAAGATTAAATGTAGAACGTTGAATCATTCTTTAGCTTGCCTTGTTCGGGGAACTCTTAAAGAGAGGGTCTAAATCCTATTTTTGAATTTATTTATGGCGCCTATGGACCAAAAGTGTTATTTGTTTATCCCTTCTGAGTGGATTCTGAGTAGAAACACTTTAAGAAGGTTCCAGAAAAGTAAAAGCACATCACAGTTTAAGGTTCCTTGGTTTGCTCCTCTGAGACCTTCTGTGTGGAAACATAAAAGTAACACAGAGTTTCATTTAAAACACAAAAACAAAAGAACTCCATGATGTATTAAGGTATTAGGATTCTAAAATGAAAGTGTTGTTGGCTGTCATCTTACATGATGGAGACGTACAGTACGATGGAAATTAAATGGTTCTATTTTGCAAAGTGAAAGAATGCAAGAGGAGTGCTATTTATAGTTCTGAAGGACTTGATTTATGGATCTACTTACACTTCTAAAGGGCTGTTAATGAATCTCATGCACTCTTCTTCAATCTCCGTATCAATTTATGGATATAAACGGCTATTTATGCTTCCGAAAAGCTATTTACAGAGCTATAGTGCTGTTTACCGACTCTATTTATGGATCTAAATCCTATTTACTGATCTCTTTATGGATTTACAGTCCTATTTATGGATCTAAAGTATTATTGTACAGATCAAAAGTATTAATTCTGCATCTAAAATGCTATTCAAAGACCATTAGTGCTATTTGTGGATGTATTCATGGTTCTAAAGTGCTATTTGCTGATCTAAAGCACTATTAATGGATCTAAAATGCTACTTACAGATCTATTTACAGTTCAAATAGCTATTTATGGATCTAAGGTGCTATTTTATGCTTCTAAAGCACTATTTATGGATCTATGGTAAAATTTCTGACTCTAAAGTGCTGTCTACGGATCTATTTGCGGTCCTAAAAAGCTATTTATGGTTCTAAGTATCAGTATAAAAAGAGCTGTTTATGGATCTATATATGGTTCCTAAGATATACCGTGTTAACAGATCTAAACGACGATTAAAGGATCTGTAGTGCTATTTCTTCATCTAAAGTGCTTTCATAAAGTGCTGTTTCTGGATCTAAAGTCCTATTTACGGATCTATTTACGGTTCTAAAGAGTTTACGGATCTAAAGTATTTTGAATGGATCTATAGTGCTATTTCTTCATCTAACATGCAGATGTTTACAGATGTGAACTGCAATTTTTGCATCTAAACACTACTTCGGGATCTATTTATGACTATTACAGACCAAAAGTGCAATTTGTCGATCTAAATCACTAATCCCGATTCTATTTACAGAGCAAAAGTGCTATTTTATGGTTCTAAAGAGCTATTTGCAGCTATATTGTGCTAGTAAAGATCTACAGTATTTAAGGATCTAAAATACTATCACTTGATCTAAAGCACTATTTATAGAGCTAGTGAGCTATTTACAGATCTGAATGCTGTTTGCACTTTTGGTTTTCGAAGCAGATTTGAGAAGACAGTGTTCCGATTAGTCATCCGTTTCATCCTCATGCCACCTCAGAGATTCGGATCGCCGGCTGATGGAACTAAATGCAACAGCTCACAACTTTGTATACTGTCAGAACGTTTCGCTTCTTTGGTTTAACTTGTGTCTGTGGTTTCGTTTGTATCGATATCGCAAATTGCTCTAAAGTTAAACACTTACAGTTTAAAATGGCTCAAAGAGTTAATAACGCTGCTGTGATGGAACATTAGTTGCGGTTTGAAAACCAAACTAAACTGGTTCTATATCAGTGTCCTATCGTGCGATTTGCAACGTTCCTGACATGCCAGTAGAACGTTGACATTCTTTGGCTGGTTCGTGTGGCTAAACTGGAAAGAATGTACTTCACAGTTTTACGCCTTCGCTAACATGCTACTAATGAAGGTGTGGTGAGGAACGATATAAAGATATAAACAGCACCAACAGACAATTACCTGATTCATTAAAGGCTTTGTATAGAACCATGTGACATACCATATTTTTCACTTTCAGAAATAGTTCCAAGTAAAAGTATTAGAAAGCAGAACCCTTTTAACCTTCAAAGAACCCTTGAGGAACCAATTTTTTTTTTTTTTTTTTCCCCTGGAGTGTACAGATATACACTTATAGAGTTACTTAGTTCTTAAACTTTTTTTTTAATGTAGAACCCTACAACAGTGGGCTTCCGTTTCACATAGGTTTCTAACCCTAAAGAGTTCTTCAGTTGACAATTGTTTAAAAAAAAAAAATATCCAATGGGTTTCAATGGGTTTTTAAGTAGAACCTTGCAACAGCTGGTTTCCTTTTTAGAAAGCAAAGACAGGGGTCTAAATGGAGCCATGTTTGCATGTTTCGTCCAGCTAAACTGGAGCAAAAAGTTCTTAATCACCCAAAGAACCCTCGAGGAACTCTTCGAGAGTGCACAGTTATTTACCGAGTTTCCAGATATACGCTTAGACACAAAAGTTAAATCTAGAACCCTAAAGAGTTTTCTTAGTTCTACAACAAGGGGTTCCCTTTTCAGAGAAGGTTCTAAGTAGAAGTCAAAGCATCTTAATTATCTAGAGAACTCTTAGGAAACCCTTAACCCTCGGCATTTCAAAACCACCTATTTATTTATTTATTTATTTATTTATTTATTTATTTATTTTACTTACGACGGCCATCTTTGCGTCATGGCACACGCTGTTTACGTGAACATCAGTATCTCGGCTCAGAATGGTCCTAGCTCCTCGGAACAAAAATCTCTAGAGCGCATTACAAGGTACATGTACATATATAAACATTTAGCATGTTCTTGTTCCTTAGACTTAGAACTTAAGTCCAAATGTAATGCTCAAGATTCCTCACAGTTCCACTTTTACAAACAGTTTATAACGGGAAAGGTTTGAGTCTCCGTCTTAACGTATCTAGGTAAGTTTAGTGTGCATGCAGAACATTTCAGGTTTGAGACTTTTCGTTTTTTTGTTTTTTTTATCGTGGTGAGAAAGTACAATTTTTTAAAAAATTCCCGCACTTTTGGTTTGAATATCTTTGGTGGGGGAGCAGATATGTACCTGAAATTTTCACAGAAATAAGCCCTCTATAATAGCATTCTGCTGTAAAAATCTTGAGTTTGAGATTCCACTGTTTACAGATAAAAAAATTTTAAAAAAAATTAAAACCTGATGGTTTTGCAATGACAATACATAGAGGTAATTACTACATTTTTTTTTACTGGACCACTTTGAATCGATTGACCCTTAAAGGTTGTATGTAAAACCCTACAATAACCCGGGTCTAAGCGGAACCTTGTTTCTATGTATTGTGCGGCTAAGCGGGAGTTAATATTTGCAGGTTACAGTGTTTCTCCGTCACGCTAACGTTCAGCTAGCGAGGGTATTGTATGGAACGATATAAAAATGCAAAGAGCACCTGAAACACTACATTCCTAAATGCACTCATTATGCAAAGATTTGGAACCCATGATGTTCCGTGTGATGTTGTAAGTCAGACGTCACTGAGGCGTTTCGGCCCACGGGCTCAAAATGTCAGAGTGTGATGTCAGCAGTCATGTGATGTCTTTTTTTTTTCTATTCATAAAACTGGACGGCTGGGTTTGTGGTTAATTAAGTCTGTGCTGTTTTTAATCCTGGTCTTGTAGGTCAACACACACACACACACACACACACACACACACAGTGATTTCATTTCATGTACAAGATTAATTTATTTTCACTTATGATTCTCTACACATGATTCATTTATTCTCATTTGATTCTTTGCACATGATTCATTTATTTTCAGATGTGACACCTTACATATGATTCATTTACTTTCACATATGATTCTTTACTCATGATTCATTTATTCTCACTTTGGATTCTTACACGTTTCATTTATTTTCATGTGATTTTTTTTATACGATTCGTTTAATTTTTATATGCAATTCTTTACTCATGATTCATTTATTCTCACATGTGATTCTTACACACGATTCATTTATTCTCACATCTGATTCTTTGCACACGATTCATTTATTTTCATATGTGACTCCTTGCATATAATTCATTTACTTTTGCGCGGTTCTTTACTCATGATACATTTATGCTCACGTGATTTTTTACTCAGGATTCATTTATGCTCGCATGTGATTCTTTCTTCATGATTCACTTATTCTCACATGCGATTCTTACACACGATTCATTTATTCTCATATGTGATTCTTTGCACATGGTTCATTAATTTTTTAAATATGACTCCTTACATATGATTCATTTACTTTCACATGCGATTCCTTACTCATGACTCACTTCCTTACACACGAAAACTTTACACGATTCATTTTTCACCGAGTGTTTTTCACACACGATTCATTTACTCACATGCTTTTGCATATTACATGTTATTCGCATGACATATTTGCCTTCACATGTGCAATTTCAAACCTTTTTTTTCAACCTATTACTCCCATAAACCCATTGTGAATGGAAGCACCATTGCCTTAAAGGTAGGGCGAGTCTATATTTACAGGGCTTTACCTCTTCACACCAATTATGTGTTCCAGTTGTGGCTTTGAAAAGGTTAGCAGCGTCTCACGGATTGCTCACTTTCATTCCTGACTGCCTTGTCTTGGTGGATGAATCGGGAGTCTATTTTTGGGTCGAGGCGTGTGGATTAAAATGCAGGGTCCTCGTAAAAAAAACAAAACAAACAAAAAAAATAATTCAAAAACATGAGCTACGACTTCAATAATAAATGGTGTTGAATCTTGGCCCAAAATACACACTGATCAACAGCAATAACAATCAATCACTGATCAATCCCTGTATGATTACATCATGAGTCACTTTCCATAAAGAGCACATCTTTTATTCCTCTCCTGTGTGTATTTTTTATTATTATTACTTTTCTTCTCTCATGCTCTGAGCGTTCACGTGCACTGTCGTTGAAAGCCACAGCTGTGTCCCTGTTTCACCGTTTTCTCTTTTTGTTCAACGTCTTTTAGAAATAAAACTTTGAGAAGTGGCACCTCTGAGTCAGCCTTAAAGGCTCAGGAACGGTGGCACGAACATTAAGCCTCTTTATGCGCCACAGTGATTCAGAGATGCCTCTCCTATCCGAGCCAGGAGCACGCTTCAGGCACAACCATCTCCTCACTTCTTTTCAGTAAAGCGTGCGTGAAACATGAGTATACGGCCAAAACCAGTCCTTTCTTTTTCCCCAGGTGTTTGAATGAATCTTTTAAGTCTTTAAAAAAAAAAAAAAAACAACAACAAAAACTAATTAAAAAAATTAAAATAAATCGTGACTATGACTGACAAATATTTCCAAAGCAAGATCACGAGATGCAATGTGGATAGATATTGAAACCAGGCAATAAATAATACAGATGTGTATTATTACAGATAATTGCTGACGCACGAGAAGCACATCAGCACAGGTTCTTCATTTCCTACACACTAACCGAATTGCCAAGAAGAAAATCCCAGCAGGCACAGACAAAAAGCAGAATTTCCCCACAAAATTGAATATCTTTATTTAATAATAATCAGCTCCTTCGTTTTTTTTTTTTTTTTAACCGAACAAAGACACCACAGTTCTGCTGTCATGGTTACGCTCAAATCGACACATTATTATGGCTTTGTCCGAAACGGCGTGCTGTGATAGTACTGTACGTACTGCGATACAGTAAATACTGATCAGTATACGTGTGTAGTATGAATACAATCCGGACATACTACTGTACGTCCGTCATGTTGGCGTTGTCACGTGACCTACAATTTCAAAAGAGCCGACGCGCTGCCTTCCACCATTTTTGATTCTGACAGCTTTTCCGCACCAGTCCCGTCGCCTTATGGGATAGCGCGGTATCCACTGGTTCCCTACTGTGGAATCTTGCCGGACGCAGTAGATCATCCGGGTGTTTCTCACCTACTATTTTATGATTATGAATATGTTGTGAATATGTTATGCTCTCTAGTCCATGTATGTCTTTCTGCCTCGAAATCGAAATTTTTGGTTTAAAAAATAAAAAAAGAAAACACAACATTCCAGCGTAAGAACCGTATCCCATCTGTGAAACATGGTGGTGGTAGTATCATGGCTTGGGCTTGTTTTGCTGCATCTGGGCCAGGACGACTTGCCGTCATTGATGGGACAATGAATTCTGAATGATACCAGCGAATTCTAAAGCGAATTCTTCAATTTTATTTGTATAGCACGTTTAACAATGGACATTGTCCCAAAGCAGCTTTACAGAAATCTATACATTGAGAATATACATTTTAAATTGATGAATTTGTCCCTAATGAGCAGCCAGAGGCGACGGTGGTGAGTAAAAACCCCCTGAGATGATATAGGGAAGAAACCTTGAGAGGAACCAGACTCAGAAGGGAACCCATCGTCATCTGGGTAACACTGGATAGAGCGATTTATAAATAAGTCCCTTCTATAAATGTGCTAATACTACATGATCAAATAGTAGGGTTGTGTAACCAGGAAAATTCATGACAGTTTTTACATGAAGTCTGTTTTGTTGAACTTCTCCACTGATGGAGACTTGAGCGCAAAACTCTTTGTGGTAATTGCAGTGCTTTGGCTATAATAGCAATCATAGCTGAGGCTATCATAGCATAACTGTTCACATGAATTGAGGTCCAAAGCCATCGATATGGTTTTTAAGTGGTACCATCCTTAACAATCCCAGTGACCTCCACGCTCCACAACGTGGAACCATCCTCAGCAGCAGCATGTATCTTCTAACTGATGAGAACTCCAACCAGAAGTAGGGCATCGGGATGGATCAGGCAGGTCCGGAGAGCAGAAGGACCGCTGGTATCTCAGGCGTATCATGTGTAGCTTGACAGAAAGTGAGAGGGAAAACGTCAGGACATCTGTCCAGGAACTGAATCTCAAGAGAAAGTGGGACATGCAGGAAGACAATGTCCTTCAGCACACAAGTTGTTCTACCAAATAATGGCCAAGTCAATATCTGGACCTTAATCCAACAGAAATGTTGGGGAAGCACCTGAAGCAAGCAGTTCATGTGATGTGAGTTGAAGCTGTTCTGTACTGAGGAACGGCCTAAAATTACTCCAAGCCGATGTGCAGGACTGATCAACAGTTACCCCAAACGTATAAGGGGGTCACACCAGATACTGAAAACAAAGGTTCACATACTTTTACCCCTCACAGATATGTAATATTGGGTCATTTTCCTCAAAAAATAAATGACCGAGCATAATATTTTTATCTCATTTGAATAACTAGGTTCTCTTTATCTACTTCCAGGACTTGTGTGAAAACGTGATGATGTTTAAAGTCATACTTATGCAGATATAGACAATTCTAATGGGTTCACAAACTTTCAAGCACCACTGTATTTGTAATGGATTTATTAGCTTGAGTGATGGTCTGTAATGAGGCCCATCAGATCCACCTAATATTTAAAGGTGTGATTTAAAGGTGGAAAGAAGAGGTGAAAAATAGAGCTACGTTAAACAGCGGATTTACAGAAGTTCCGCTTTTCTGTCGAACTCGTATCTGTTATAAAGCACGGCACGTTTCTGAGAAACACATGTGGCCCTTCACCCCCAGCGAGAGACAAACCTCCCTGTAGAAAGAGAAATATTTAGCCACGGCGGTCCAGCGAGATATAAATCTTCAGTCTGTTGTATAAAGTTTATGTTCCTGCACTAAGCATGTGGTAAGAAATGATGCTTTTGGACGAAAATGTCCACGAGCGATTCCTCAAAAAAAAAACAAAAAAAAAAAAACCAGGTTACATTTCTTTTTGGCTTGCTATGATTACTCTGAAACACATTTCCTCTGAGAAATCATTTTGCAATAGGATTATAAATACAACATGGCCGAGGTGAGTACACCGCTGATCCGGCAAAGTAAAGCGAGAAAAAAGATTGAGTTCTAAACAAGAAAAGTACTTGTAATTTGTAAAAAAAAAAAAAAAAAAGTACCGAAAGTACCAAAGTGCAATTACGTAAGTCTTATTCCCTCTTATCTCCTTTAAGTTTCTCGTTACAGATTTTAATGACATATTTTAAAAACAGTTTTAATGTTATAGTTGATTGGTGTATGTTGAGAGAAGCAAATAACAGAAATAAATAAATAAATAAATAAATAAATAAATAAATAAATCTATTTTCTGGTGGTTTGACTCTTGCCATGGATTTTTTTTCTTTTTTTTTTTTTTTCAATAACCTTCTATAAAAAGACTCTAAATATTTGCTCAACAACCTCAGCGCTAAAATATGGACCTCCAGGAGTTGGAGAACTGACAGCTACAAGTAAAAGTCATATTACAGACGCTTGTTGAAAATGGGACCAGGAAAACGAAACCCAGATCAAACACCATTACAACCCTGTGAGTTTTTTATTGATCCGTGTGAGTTTTTTTAATGTCCTGTCGTCACCTTTTAAAAGCTGCCGTGGTATATTTTGCGCTAAGAACGAGTGACTTATTCTTCTCTGGTTGGAAAAGTCAGCAGTACGACAGTTACAGGGTTGTCTGGGGTTCCATGATGTTTATATTTAGCACCCTAATATTTCTTTATTGGAAACTTGGGGGGGGAAAATGTGGCCTGAATATCTCTCAGTCGAAGCCATGATTGAACTAGCATCTGTCGTTGTTTTTCCAGGCCAAGATTTAGAGATGGAGAGCAGTCATTATCTGATCTCCCATGAGTGCAAGTTTTTGGCAGGAGAAAAGCCAAAGCTTCCCCACAGAGGAAGTGCCGGTGTGAGGGGCGGAGCTACAGGAGGAACGCTTCATGTTTCTGAGTCACGCTGCGTTTAGAGGCGCTTCAGTGTGGGAATGCTGAGTCTCGGGTTGCTCTTGGCGGTGGTATCACTTGTGGCTTGGGGATTTTTGGTTTGGTTTTGTTTTTGTTTTTATAATAAGGTTTGCCAAAAAATGTCAGAAATTTGCAGCACCGTTTTTTTTTTTTTCACCCGATTTTATTGTGATCTAGAGTGTGTGGGGAGTTCTTGGACAAAAATAATTATACCACATAGACTATGTTTGTACATTTCAGTATCCATCCATCCATCTGTCCATCCATCCATCCATTTTCCATACTGCTTATCCTACACAGAGTCACGGGGAAACCTGGAGCCAATCCCAGGGACAGGGTGCCAACCCATTGCAGGGCACAATCACACACTATGGACAATTTGGAAATCAGCCAATCAGCCTACAACGCATGCTTTTGGACTGGGGGAGGAAACTGGAGTACCCAGAGGAAACCGCCGAAGCACGGGGAGAACATGCAAACTTCATGCACTCTGGATGGCGGCGGGATTTATACCCCCAAGCCCAGAGATGTAAGGCAAACGTGCTAACCGCTAAGCCACCATGCCCCCTAAATTTCAGTATAAGATCCAATTTGTAATGATATTTGTCCAGCATATTTATGATTTTGACAAAATATCTGTCCAGTATGGAATAACAAGTGGAGTTACACATTGTCTCCCTATTACAGCACGTCTTGAAGTGTTTTCTTCCAACACTAACCGTTTTTATTGTACTTTTTATCCATTTATAGTTACATTTAATATCGTTGAACGTTCAACAAAACAAGTATAGACATCATATATATATATATACCTCCTTATAGAAAACTTCACCATATCAACGATTCCACTTTCTCAGTCTCCGAGAGTGAGCTGTTACTATAGAAACAACAACGTATTAGAACGAGCGCATTAAAATAAACAACCGAGACAGTTATAATAAAAATACGTTACAAGGCAGGGACTTTAAATAAGCTATGACATGACTAATGAGTGCTGAATCACTTGTTTATGCATGTTGAAGTTGCTAGGAAACATCCTTCTCTCCTTTCATCATAGTGCCTCATTGTAATTTCTTTGTTTCTCGCGCGGTTAAAACGAACGCGTCCAAACAACGTTATTCGTTTGGATTTAAAGGTCAATGAAACAATTCTCTCCTTTTCTATAACTGTAACCAGATTAGCGTCGGTTGGTTCCACTCAATCTCTCCGAACTGCCGCAAAGCCTCTCCATGAGAAACATGTGTATTTAATCGTGCGTAGATTTATCCGCATATTGAGGCGACCTGGATGATAGAGCACTGTTTCTCTGAGTGCCCTTCTTCTCGCTCTGCGTTGTGTTTTGCTCATATTTTGTATCCATAGAGACAGCAATGTGCTTGACAGGGATATACAATGTCAGTTCAGTTTAACGTTCTGCCATGACGCCCTCCTCCTCCTCCTCCTCCTCCTCCTCCTCCTCTTGTTCATGTACATAGAACCGGTTTATTTTTGCTGCAGATGTGAGTGAGAGAATTGTGAAAGGAAAGAAGTGGGGAATTTATAGCAAGTTTGGACATGTCCTATATTATGCACAACCTAGTTTCACTAAGGTGGCGCGTAAACACTCGGCTGCGGCTCCCAAACACAGGTACTAGTCTGTGATTTCTAGAAACAAAATAAACCTGGGATGTTTTACTAGACTCTTTATTCACGCTGTAATTTACAGTCCAAAATGCATGATGTCACTGACGTGCGAAAACACAATGCGTCACAAATGACCATACCGTGGACGTTGTTTATGTCTCGTTTACGGTTATATTTGGTTTGATGGTTTTACCATACGCTACTGATGAGCAGTAATCGTTCTCCAAATAACTGTTTACCTTCTTCACCGTGTTCGAGTCCAAATAAGGGACTGCTTGTTCACTGTTCAGACACGCCTGGTAAGTATTATTCAAAATAATAAAACAATACAGCGTTCTCACCTTGACATAAATAGACTTTTAAATGAAATATAAAACACCCAATTGCATAAGTATGAAAGGGAAAACGCTGTCTTTAAACATTTCTTTACTGTATATATATAGATATTCCATGCATGTACACATTTACAAGATGGCTGCCACGAGTATCCTGTAGTTGGTTGGAACATCTCTTGTGCACATCCTTAGCAATTAATACGATGTTTCGTCCTGGTGCAAGATCAAAGTAAGAGTGAGAGCGTTGTCGTATGATGTGAGTTACTGTATAACAATAATCACAACAATGGCCTAATTAATCGTCGACGTCAGTGACGCTGCCATTGCTCCTGCTGTCTTAGCAAGGTAAACAATTAAGCAGCCGCATCGACTGTCGCCATGGTCACTGCTGACATACAAAATCGGAGAAGTCGTCAAAGAAGTTATTCCATTGGATGTTTCAGCTCTATCCTGCCTCCTAGTGGATATCGATTGTAGTCCTCCAGACGCACATAAGGTTCACAGGGATGATGTTTTCTGGGTGGGAGGGGCGCACTCTCTCAGCCCCTGTCAATCACAGAGCCACTAGTCCATCGTGAGCAGGTTGGTGAGCAAATTGGGGAGAGAAATGGGGCGTTTCGAGTGTTAAGTGACATCAAGTGCGCCAATTAGCTAGTTCAGGGACAAATGCGAGAAAAGCGAACAAACAAATAAACAAATCTCAGGGTGAAAAGCTAGTTCTATTGGATATCCATGGATGCTGTTATAAGAAACTCCACTCTTCTGGGAAGTCTTTCCACTGCATTTTGGAGTGTGGCTGTGGGGATTTGGGTTCATTCAGACACCCATAGTGAGGTCAGGTACTGATGTTCGGTGATGAGTCCTGGAGTGCAGACGATGTTCCTTCTCATCCCAAAGGTGTTCAATGGGGTTGAGGTCAGGGCTCTGTGCAGGTCACTCGAGTTCGTCCACTCCAACACTATCTTCAAGCCAGGTCTTCATGGAGATGGCTTTGTGCACAGGGGCACTGTCATGCTGGAACAAGTTTGCGCCTCTTAGTTCCAGTGTAAGGAAATTGTAATGCTACAGCATACAAAGACATTCTATACAATTATGTACTTTCAAGTTTGGAAAAGAACCACATATGGGTATGATGGTCAGGTGTCCATAAACATTTGGCCATATACTGTATATTTACTAGATCATCTCACCACCCAATTCTGCAAATGCTAATCTTTCTCAAGAGGACCTAAATGTTTTTTTTTTATTATTATTATTATTATTATTTATTTTATAAAACCCATTTTCAGAAACATACCACATTTTAAAATGGTATAAAATTTAAAATAATGATGGAATACATTTTCTGCAGAATAGACCTTGACAAATTTAGATTTTTGACTTCAGAAACTGTCCATTTTACTGTATGTTGTTAAGCAATATCATGAGCCTTTAATAGAGACAGTAAGACCACAGTAGGTCAGCATGTTGGGTTTAACGCCATTGAAAACAAGTTTCACGTTATTTTTCCACAAAGCAGACATACTGTACATGTCCATCGTCACTTTACATCATGCATCACACAAACACACATTTATTCCTGATTAGAACAGAACTTCCTGTTGCGTAAACTCAAGATTGGCAGAACCATGCCCAGTGTGTCATGCCGTGGTATCAGGAAATGTCTTGGTGCTTAGTCACAGGTTTATCAATTCGTGTATCTAGCAGCCTCACCTTGATTTCATCAGCAAAGTGCTGAACACAAATATGTAAACTGATACTTTTGTTCTATTTGTTGTAATGTTATGGATACAGTCACCACTGCAGACGTGAGAGCGGTCGATTATCAGTTGAACACAGAATCAGTTGATTATGAATCGGGTTTTATGTTGATTTTGGTGTATGCTCGGGTATGATTAACCTTCTGACGGAGGCAACTTTAAACACTTGAAATCTCTGATGTCATCAATCAAAATTGGCTACAAAACAACCCTAAGCATTTTACAATCATTTACCATTTTCTACACTGTGTCCCCCCCCCTCCACCACCCCCCCTTGTATTCAGGCCCCATTTTTCGTGTAAAGTGTAAATTATTTTAATAGGCATGGGTGTTAAAAGGTTAGATTTCGGTCTTTTTGAAACATCTCATTAAAACTGTCACTTGTTTTTCAGATGATGCATTTTGTTGCTCTCACAGTCCAGACCTGGTTGCCTCTGCGAGGAGGTTTAGACTGGAGATGAATTTCTCCACAATGACTTTGTCCAAGTTAACGAATAAATGGTAGAAATGGTACAAAACAAAAGAAAAGAAAATTACATCTACATGCACAATCCTAAGAATATATAATATCCTCTACCAGCCTTTACATTCTCTCTAAAGGAGGCTTTATAAAATAATAATTATAATAATTATCGTGGGGTGCCAATATATTTGGAATAAGCATTTTCCAAAACCTTGAAAAAAAAAAATTGTTGAAAAAAAAAAACAACTATACATATGGAAATGCAAATTACTTTTTGGATTTTTATTTGAATATAATCCCTGCACTGCTCACGTTATCTTCAAGAATTCTTTGATATGATGCAGAATTCATAGTTGAATCAATGAATGCAAGCTGTCCAGTCCCTGAGGCAGTGAAGCAACCCTAAACCATAACATTTCCACCACCGTGCTTCACAGTTGGTATGAGGTGCTTCTCCTGAAAAGCTGTCGTTGTTCTGCGCTAAACATGTCTGCTGTTACTGTGGCCAAACAACTCTACCTTTTGATTCGTCCATCCAGAGCACGTTATTCCAGAAGGCCTGGTCTTTGCCTAGATGTTCTTTGGCAAACTGTAGTCTTGCAAAGGCTTTTTCCTGGCACGCCTCCCATGCAGGTCAAATTTGTGTCAAATTTCTTTCTGATTCTAGAAGCATGCACTTTGACACCAACAGTTTCAAGACTTCCTAGCAGATCCTGTGATGAAATTCTGGGGTTTGTGGAGACTCTTTTTTGCATCAGGTCTGCTCTTGGGCTGAATTTGCTGGGACGGCCAGTCCAGGACAAATTGGCAGAATCTGAAATCTGCTCCATATGTAGATGATTTTCCTCACAGTGGAATGATGTATTTCAAATCATTTGGAGATGTTTTTAAATCCCTTTCCAGTCTCATAGGCATCCATAACCTTTTTTTTCTAAAGGCCTTACAGAACTCTTTAGATCTTGGCATGATGACACCACACACCTCAATAACAAAGGGAACACCAGAAACTAGATATGAGAGGGGTATAAATAAGACCGGTTCCACCTGCACTCCCTGAGCAGGTTCTAATCACCGGCACCCGATCTTCAACACCTGATTCTAATTGTATGAATTTGAAGGTGTGATAAATGTAGGGGTGTACTTACTTTTTCCATGTGACTGATCTTTTTTTATGTTCATTTAAATTTGGTGAATGTAATGGGAGCAGTAACTTGATCCTCAAAGCACAGATCTGAAGGGTTTAGTGTCCTTGAGCCACAGAAGCTTGTGGGACTCATTTCTGTCTCACTGCAGCACACTCAGAAATACCTGCCCCACTTTACACACCTTCACACACACACACACACACACAATTAGGCCTGACTCACTTTGCAAAGCACTGGCTTTGAAAGTTTCATTCTGGGTAAATGCCACCCCTAAAAGATGTATGTAGAACATTCCTTGACATGTTTCAAGCTGACTGCATCATCAACGAAAACGTACATATATTCAAGATGCTGCCATTGCTACCCACAATTCCTTGCGCATATATCTCCTTTCAGTTGAATTTCTGCATAACGTGTTTACATGCAACAAATTTCCAATTAAAACAGGCATAATATTCCTGAGGTGGGAATTCGGAATTTGGGGAATCAGAATATCGTCTTAATCCGAATCGGGTGATCTGGTTGCAGCATTTACGTGACTCAGAATATTGCCAGATTCCGGAATATTGATGTGTATGTAAACGTAGTCTATGAGGAAGATGACTGATAGAAATGGTTTTCCAGTTGTGCTCATGGGAGCTGTTCGAACAGGATATGACACATCCAGAACAAGAAGAGAAGTCTCTTTCTCTTTTTTTCTGTTCTTTTTTTTTTTTTTTAAAAATCTTTTCTTTTTTTTTTTAAAAAAAGACAGCTGCAGCTCTAGACTCGCCGCCATGTGCGTTCCACTCCTGGAAGACTTTTATTTGATCCTGTAAGTTCAAAGCAGCCGGTGAATGACGGCTCTGTCGTGCCACACTGTGAACTCGGCGCAGCTATTAAAGGCAAACAAGCCAGCAATAAAACGAAGTGATAGAGCCCGGAGAAGAGAGAAGAGGTAGAGTGGCTACCTGAACACACAGAGAGGGAGAGAGAGAGAGGGAGAGATACCGAAAGGACACAATGTATGCGAGAGATCATCGAGTTCCTAATGAATAATTTGACAGGTTGCGGTTAAAAGGAACGGATTGGTTAATTACATATGCTAATGTGGATAGCAGAAAGAGTGAGCGCTAATATTAGGTTAGCGTTAGCATGAGACGAAGCAGATTTGCCAGCTAACTGGTGTAGGGAATGCTAAGTCTCTGGAACATTTAATCGGAGACTGGAACATTCAGCAACATTTCTGTTCACCTCACCAAAAATGTGCTTGATTGAGATTCTTTTTTATTGGGGAATTGATTAAATATTCATTTACTAAAACACACGCATTCACACTTTTACAGTGAACGGGAACTAGACTCGGAGAATATGCATTTTGTCTAATAAATGGTCATTGTCCAGTATAATAAGTGGTTTATTCCTCTTATACAACAGCAATATGCCAACAATTACAATGTTTTTTTTACTTATGAAGCTTACTTATTACTTTTTATCCGTTTAGAGTCACATTTTAATGTCGTGGAACATCTGCGAAACAAGGTAGCTAATGCTCTCACTTATATCGGATCGGATAAACCGTCGTTTCCTCACCAGACTTTCTTCATTTTCATTATTTATTTAATTAAGATGAAAAAATGCAGCTTGGGGTGTTACCGAGAAACCAAAGAAAAGCTGTTCAAATATTGGAAATACCTGTGACAAAGCTCTGACACTGGAGACTCCTTCCATTAATGTTAACTAACAACAGCAACGAAGAAAAATCTCGTCACTGAAAAGGTCACTGTTGCTATAAAAACATATCGTATAAGAGCGAGCGCATTCATATAAACCTGTGATGGTATAGAAGATTCGTCAAGACCTTCTGACCAATCAGAATCGAGAATTCACCAGCGGTGTGTCATAATGGCAAATAATACAGGTCCTGGAATATTCAAATATGTTAGTAAAACTTCTGATCACGCATGCTGTGTGCTGTGTGTTCTGGCTTTTTTCGTGAATAAACACAGCTCGTGGTGTGATGAGATCATTTAAATGCAGGTCAGTGTGCACTCGTGTGCTTTTTTTAGCAGCCACATGACCTCGTGTTTAAAAAGGAGTGTCTCTCAGCATGAAAGGATTCAAGGTCAAGGATACGCAGCCGTGGCAGGTGTGTGAGTGTGTGTGTGTGTGTGTGTGTGGCAGGTTGGGATTGTGTGGATGAAAGGGAACAATGGAAAATGTGTAGCTAGTTTGTTTCGAAAGCCAAATGTAGCATTTGAAACGTTTTGTTAAAACCCTCTGTCATAAGACTGTCGTTACCATGCCGTAAGCGTGTCATGCAGTGAGGTCATGTGCTGTCGACGGTTCATGGGGTTTATGTCGGTCATATGACGCAGAGTTTCCAACAAGTGTTACCGACCATAAGGTTTTTTTTTTTGCTTGTTTTTTTAAACAATGAATTAGTCTTGTTTGGTTTTGTTTTTACTTTTTCTTGTTCTTTCACCAGATTTTGTACTTCATATTAAATGCTCAGAATTAGCCATCAAACGTTATGAAACTTCCTCCAGAGAAAAATTTAGCTACTGTCTTTTCTTTTCTTCAAACTCTTTAGCTAGTGTCAGGTAACTAGCTAGTTCTGACGTTAACTGGCTGCTGTCTTTACTTCAGATTCTTCAATTAGCTTCTATAGTTAGCTAACTAGGTAGGGCGATTTGAGTGTTCAGAAGTAGAGTATAAAACACCGATCTTGCTTCAGAAATAAATGTAGCTACTGCCTTTAGCTACTCATTAGCTAGAGTTAGCTAGCTAGCTAGTATTGTTTGGGGCCTCTGAATTAGCACCAAACATTCTTAAACTTCCTCCAGATAGGAAATTGACCTAACCCTTCAGTTAGCTTCTAGAGTTAGCTAAGTAGCTAGGTTGATTTTGGCATTCAGAATTCGCAACATTACTCAAAGCTTCAAAGTGTTTCGGTAGAGTTTGCTAACCGGCTAGAATTGTTTGCGGACTCAGAATTAACACCAAATATTCTTACGCTGCGCAAGAATATATTTAGCTACTGCCATATCTTCAAACTTTTCAATTAGCTTCTGCAGATAGCGATTATTGAAGTGCCTTCAGAAAGAAATTTAGCTTCTGCCTTTTCTTCAAGCTCTTTAGCTAGAGTTAGGTATAGGTTAGCTAACTAGCTAGGATAGTTTGGGGTTTCTGAATTAGCGCTAAACATTATTAAACTTCCTCCGAAAAGAAATTTAGATGCTATATTTTCTTCAAACTCTTCAATCAGCTTGTACAGATAGTTAACTATCAAGGATTGGCTGGAGCATTTCAGCACCAGACATTATTAAACTTCCTCCCGAAAGAAATTTAGCTACTGCCTTTTCTTCGTTATTTTGCTAGCGTTAGCTAAGTTAGCTAGCTAGCTAGGGTAATTTGGGGCTTGTGAATTAGCACTAAACATTATTAAACTTCCTCCAACCAAAAAATTTAGATGCTATCGATTCTTGAAACACTTCAGTTAGCTTCTAGAGATAGCTAACTAGCTAGGTGGGGATTCAAAATTTTAGTTCCAAACATTATTAAACTTCCTCGCGCGAGAGAAGTTTAGTTACTACCTTTTCTTCAGACTCTTTAGCTAGAGTTAGCTAGCTAGCTAAGATTGTTTAGAGATTCAGAAGTAACACTATAATCGGGTCACAGCGGAGCTCCTTCTAGCTCCAAGTGCACCTGCTACATGCCTGCTAGCATGCTAATAATGAGCGCTGCTTCCCAGATGGCTTTTGTTGGGCCTTGACTCAGCTGCATTCTTCCTCTTCATTCCTCACATGTTCACGTGCTATCTGTTTCTTAGCAACCGTGTTCAGTTTATCTCCTCATCCAGTCACAGGCATTTTTTTCTCCTTCGCCGGCTGTAAATTAGCCGAAATATTGCGAATCCTCCAGCAGCTATTCATCACCAGAGTTAAAAGCGAGCAGAGAGGGCTTTATATCAGGCCTTAAACTGGAATGGGATGAAAATAAAGATGTGAAAGTTTTCCAGCCTGCAGTATACATGTCTGTGGTGTTTGGGAGAGATTAGGTTATTTTTAAAGCGGCGCTTCACAGATCTGACAGTCAGAGCTGTGATAGTGCTCACATCGTCTTATCTCGTGCACACTGTGTGTTCCTCACACTCACACGCGCTGTTTCAGGATATTGCTTCTGTCACAGGAAGGAATGTGGCAGACTTTCATCTTATGTGGTTTTTATTTTTCTTTAAAGCTGTATGTACAACCTTCCATGGTATAAAATCCTTAAAAAAGCCAAAAAAAAAGTCCTGTTTCTTTCTTTTAAACATATATAAAAAAGTTTTGTTTGATCATTTTCTTCACATTTATTTATTCACATTAAGTTTTAAAAAGTTATATTTAAAAAATATTTCATGTAACTTTTTTTGTATACTTTTTCCTGGATTTTTCATAATGTTATTATTATTATTATTATTTTTGCTTATTATTACTTACAGTAACTTTATTTCTTATCATTTAAAAAAAACAAAACATACTAATTGATGTACAACGTGTTGTATCGCATCTTGTACTTGCCTTGATACTTAATGCCCTTTGTGTATTTATACATTAGAAAACTGTATAAACAGTAATTCAGAAGATTAACCTTAACACTGCATTATTTTTTCCACTAAATGTGAAATAAATCATTTCTTATAGCATACAGGCCCATACTTTACCTCTATTTCTATGCCATATTTTGTTATAGCTGTAGATTTATGAATGTTTGTGTTTCTGCAGTTCCATATCATGCAAAGCCAAATGACTTTTTGTCCTTTTAGACGTGCAGAGTCGTTTTATTTATCTTTCTGTTAAGCGTTGTGCTACGTAAATACCGAGACTTCATCACATGGAAGAGATTTACAGATTCACTATTTTACAGACAAGCACTGGCATGACGTGTGTGTTTGGAGGATAATAACAGCACACACACACACACACACACACACACACACACACAAAGACATTAAGTGTGAGTGTTTACTGCAGTACTGACGGCTCCTTTCACAGCTCTAAGGCAGTGTTATACTGTATGTGGTTCTGTTTCTTGTTTCTCTCTGAAGGACTGTGTGGTTGCTAAGCTCTCAGCGGTGTAGCGTGAAAAATAAAATCGGAGGGTTTTTCCCCGATGCTTCATCCTGACTGAGCTGGATAAAGACCCAGTCTGGATCAGGAACGATTCATCTGTTACCAGTAAAAAGCATTATAGATATTTCTCATACATGATCCATCATGTTTTCCTTCCTTGCTAGCTAGCTTTGTTTCAAGGCATATTTGTCTAACTGGCAGTTAGCAAAGTGTTAGCTATCAAGTTAGCTTTGTTTGAATGCATCCAGAACCAGTAACTTAACGATATTCAATACACAACTCCTTCTAATAATTTTTTATTATTATTATTTTTTTTAACAATCGCTTCAAATCTGTTAGCTACAGTTAACTAACTTTTCTTCAAACTCTTTCGCTAGACTTAGCTAACTAGCTACATTTATTTGGGGATTATGAATTAGTTCCAAACATCATTAAACTTCTTAAAAATTAGCTAGCTAGCTGGGATTGTTTGAGGATTCAGAATTAGCACCAAACATTTTCAAAGTTCCTTCAGCCAGAGATTTAGCATCGTCAGTTAGCTTCTACAGTTAGCTAACTAGCTAGGACTATTTGGGATTCTGAATTAGCAAAACATTACTGAACTTCCTTCAGAAAGAGATTTTTTTTTTTTTTTTTTACCTACTGCCTTTTCTTCAAACTCTTCAATTATCTTCAAAATATTGTTAGCTGCAATTAGCAAGCTCGTTAATTAATTTGTTTCGTAAAACATTAAACTATAAAACGGGTCGAATATACGACATGTTCTTTAATTAACTTTTTAAATAGCTAGCGTTGCTGTGGTGTAAGAGGAAAAAAACATGTCAGGATGTGCTGTTGTTGGAAAACTATTAATTAGAGAGTGACATGTCGTACTTTTTGTCCATTTCTTGTTACATTTAGAGTTAGTAGTTGTAGTTACAGTGTTTTATTCCTTACATGGTAGTTATTTATTATATTATAACAACATTATAACAGCAGAAATATGATATAAACAGCTAAAAAGAAGGAAACTGAATCACTTCCTGGAGGTAGAGTCCGATTTTTGGAGCGTACTCTAGGTGTGTGTGTGTGTGTGTGTGAAGTGAGCACTTGTTTGTTTCCTGATGATGAATGCTGTCTGGAATAACGCTCACAGATCATTAGAGCTTACTAATACTGTTTAAGAATATCTGTTATTACAGCAGTGTGATGATGCTGAGTGAGAGGCCCACACGTTTCCCTCAGCACCTCCACAGCCAGGCGAGACAGGAACCAAACCGCTGTGGCTTTGTGGTCAGCTCACGTCAAACGTCTGCCAATGTGGAATTCACCAGCTATGTCTTTTTGGTTTTCATGTGGGCTCAAAAAAAAAAGAGATCCTGCTACGTACAAGTGGGAGAGGAAAAGAGCTTCATGTTTAACATGTGCTGCGACGTGTTTAATAAGAAACCCACATCTGCTGCGAGAGGTTCAATAAGGATGAAGTAAAAATCTGATGTTTGATGAAATGTAAAAAGGCTTTGGACTGGGGGAGGAAACCAGAGTACCTGGAAGAGCATGCAAACTCACCCACACAGGGCGGATGTGGGATTTAAGCCCCCAACCCCCGAGGTGAAAGGCAAAGGTGCTAACTACTAAGCCACCGTGTTTGTTTGTTTGTTTGTTTATTTCTATTCAGTCTTGTACATGTTCATTCAATTGTGAGTTGTATCTGCACAGTAGATCTGTAGGATCTAATCTAAAGAGCATGAAGTCCATTTTAATGCCAGTTGAACCTTATTTTATAATAGAAATATATTTTTTAAAAATTAGAAATGTAATTTTTTATTTTTTAATTATTATTATTATTATTATTATTATTATTATTATTATTATTATTATAGTTTTATTGTATTGTGGTATTTTGACTATATTTTATACTCTCTCTCTCTCTCTCTCTCTCTCTCTCTCTCTCTCTCTATATATATATATATATATATATGCTAATTCTATAAATTATAAATGTATTTGATAAAAATAAGAATAATACTAATAATAAAGTTAATAAACCAATATGTATCAAGTAAAAATCATAAATGCGTATTAAATTAGTTTAAAGGAGTTTAAAAATATTAATAGATAATAGGGTAAGCAAGATGATGATGATGATGATGATGATGATAATAATAATAAGAAGAAGAAGATGAAGAAGAGAAGAAGAAAAAGAAGAAGAATGTGGTAGAGTGTTTAAAAATAAGCGAGTCAAGACTGAAATCAGTACAATTTAATAAACATGAGCAATCGTATGAAAAGTACAAAAAAAACATAATGTTAAAAATATAGTAAATAAATAAACAAGTAAATAAATATACTAAATAAAATGACGGTTGCATTTAAATATGAACTCATTGCTGTAGATGACTGGCGTAGGTCTTGGGGTGTAGAATTTTGGATGGTATTTTTGTTGCTGTTTTATGAGCTTAGAGATCATTCTTCTTCGCAAGTACGAGGTATAACAGGAAGTACAAAATGGTTCCTCTGGTCATCAGAAAACTATAAGGACGGTAAGTTCTATGACAGACAGAACTTTCTGGAAGGTTCCTCCCAAGAGTGGCGTGCGGGAGTCGTGGAGAAGGCCGAGACGAGGCAAACTCTACACAGGTAGAGATGATATATATATATATATATATATATATTCAGGCGTGATCTTTAGTCCAGTTATTACATTATGACTAATTTTAACTGTGTGTATGGATTAAATTTAGCTTACTGACTTCACGAATTCCACACTTATTCCAACACCAAAAATATCATCTGAAAGCACTGATGTCACCCAGACTGACCTCAGCGAAGTGAGGAATATTTCCCTCAGCTCAGCCTGGACTTAGCACTCAGGACTCCACACTTTCCAGATGAGCAATGGAACACGAACCTCTGTGAATCTGTAACGCGCTACAATTTTGGTTTCGTATTTGTTTATTACTCACGGAGGGAAGCTCCACCGCTCCGCACTTCACCCAGAGCTCCTCACGGTGACACTCACGGCTATTTTCAGGCCACCAGCTGTCGTGAGTCACTTTTGTGTCTGATTCTTTGTGGGAGGTTTTGTCATGTCTGCTTCAAGAATGTTAATTACTGACTATTAAGCATGAAATGTTTACTGGACGGTTAAAGGAATTACACGAGGAGTGAAAGGAGTACCACGTCACGTCACATGACAGACGGAAAAAGTGTATTAATGGGTCACTGTGTCTGAAAAAGCAAGTTCCTTAAGAGCAAGAAACTCTTTGCTTTATCCCCCTGGACAAACTCTTCCAAGTACTACATAGAACCCTACAACAAACAGTTCAATTTATGCATTTAGGAAGCTAAAATCCCTCGAGGAACACTTGAGGAAGCCGTGTTTCTAGGACAGAAGTAAATAAACTTAACTCCAGTGCTGCAACTCTTTCATATGAACAAATGCAATCTAGAACCCTAAAGCATCTAACCTTACAGCTATGTGCTTCAGAGTGGGGTCCGAGCAGAACCTATTTAGGAAGCTACAAACCCTTAACCATCTATAGGACTCTTTAAGAACCCATGATTGTAATCCAATGATTTTTTTTTTTTTTTGTCTATTCGGCTTCCCTTTATGAATCAGTCATTGTTTGTGAGCTTGGTACTTGTCGAAGTTGTATGATTTCGTTTGGTATATTGGTTGGATTTGACGATTGAAACGTAAAAATAGACGGTAGAAAATATTCAAACGCATGCCAATTTGCTGAAACAGTTTGGAAAATATGGTTCGGATTTTAAACCATTCCTGGTCTTCAGCCCTAGTTTTCGTGTCTATTTTCATCACTCCGTTATTTTTAGCTGAACCTCTGAACATCTTGCAATTCGATCTGCTATTTTTTTTTCTCCATTATTATTTATTTTACGAGCTTCATTGTCTAATGTAATATATGTTCTGGGATAATAATAAGCACGGGGGGGATAATAACAAGCTTCAGGTGTTTGGCAATAATATTTCGCTTTGGATTTTGGCCAACGCTGCTCAACCCCCTCCATATTTCCTGGCTCAGAGGCTGCTTTTGGAAGATAAGCCTTAAACTGACATCTCAGTTCATATCCAGGTAAAGGGAGGGGGGCAAAGAAACCCAACAAATCATAGTGAGGATAATCACATCTGGCACCATGTAACCCAAGACCCACACGTACAGTATATTTGTTGTTGTTGTTGTTGTTGTTGTTGTTGTTGGTATGCGTCTATCCTGTATTCCTTTAGTACCAAGTCGAGGAAGTTAAATATAGAACATCACACAGCAGGTCAACGAGTACTACGGTTGATTTGAAACAGCTGGAATTTTATCAGCTTTGTGCCTCTTGACTTGAATCTTTATGTGGAGCTCGTAAAATATAGCGTCTGCTCACTGCTTGAGTGGAAACAGCACCAAAATGGCTGCCGTCATTCTCTGGCCTTTCATGCTTATTTAGGAAAAAAGGGACTGGAAGAAAATAAAATAAATAAATAAATAAATATATATATATATATATATATATATATATATATATATATATATATATAACTGCACTCTCTAAGAAATTAGAGGTTCCGTTAAAGAGTCTTATATGGGTTCATTTAAAAAAGTTAAAAAGTTGCATTTTTTATTTGATCTCATACGATCTAGATTGCGATATGTTTTTTTTTTTTTTGCTTCTGTATTACTGCAACTCTGTGAAGTAGAGAGTTCAAAGCCGAGGCATTCGATTATTTATTTTATTTTTCCCTTAATCTCTGCACCCCCTGGAGAGAAGTAGGCCATGTTTTAAAGGAGAGAAAAAAAAAGTTGAGACGAGACGAGCTAAAATATCCACTCAGACATAACTCGATTCAGGTCAACATCCGTGGCACCTCGTTCAAGGTCTCGTTTTTGTCGCGGCCAAGCACGAGGTATCATGCATATCCAATCTGAGACACAAAAGCACGATATTTTATCAGGGGAAATAGTGTTTATTTTAGGATGATGGAGAGCAAGTCTGCTGTGGGTGTAAGTTTGAGGTCAGCGTGGCTATTAGGTCATCCTTTTGTGCTGCTGGTGTTGATGATGACGCTGAACTCACCATCTGGGGTTTTTCCCCTCCCTTTAAATAGGCCACTAGTGTAAGTGTGTGGATCTTTTTTCATTTATTTTTATTTCCCTCCAACTTCTTCACAGATGATGTCACTCCCGGTCCATACGATAGTGGCCTGAGGTCGTTTTATTTGTCCGAAGAGGACGAAACCACACCTCCCACATCAGGAAACCATTCCGAAAAACTTCCTTTTCTGCTTCCAAGATACATTCTTCTGGACGTGACCGAGACAGAGACTGGATTTTTGCATTGCTTCATGAGAAAACAGGCACTTGTAATTTCTCTGGCCTGAGTTACACCCTCTCTAACAGCCAGTGTGTTGGTTTTGGTTCTGGTTCTGATCCTGGTCGAAAATAGAAACAGAAAATAAATGATAGTCTTAGCTATAAAAATAGCGTTGCTACAAATTTGGAAATTCTTAATTACTTTTGAGCTTCTCTTTGGTCCTTCATGCAACACTGAGACACCTAACACAGGAAATACGTTTCTCTTAATCACTTCTGGCTGTTTTGGCTTACTTCCTGTAGCATTCGTTCTCTCTGCATCACTGCCAGAACACTTTCTAATTATTCTAAACTCTTGCTCATTACTCCAGATTGGTTCAATTTATACACTTTGCGTGCCAATTAAGTTTCTTACTGACTACAAAATGTTCCTAATGACGTATAAAAGCTCTACATGGTTTAGCTCTGGTGTATCTTCCTGAACTTCGGGAACAGTATAACCCATCTGGAGCACTTTGTTTATCTACAAAGCTCAGCCAGTAAATATTTTCCCGTATATCAGCTGTAAACTTTGGAATAAAGTTCCAGAGGATGGTTGAAATTCCAGTTCTATTAATGTTTTTAAATCCAGATTAAAACCCTTCCTGTTTGGCTTACTCATAGTTCCTGTGATTATAAACACCATGTGTGACTGTTGTAATTGGTTAATAGGTGTACATTGTTTTAACTGTAGATTATCTTGATATTATGTTGTTCATCTTTAACTGGCGAGTGCTTTTATCGTCATATCCTTATATAAGCTTTCATTTAGGGAGAGGAGTGTGTCCTGTGTAAATACAGTGATGATTCATATTCGAATACAAAATGACATTTAATTTGTCATACACGTTAATGGTACACTTTTAATTCTTTTTTTTCCTTTTAAGTTATGCTTATGGAAGATTGTAACCGTGTTGCATGATGGGATACTTTGTACACCACAGACAACTTCATCCACACGCTTAACGTACACCCTGAGTGCTATGTAATCCGGGTATCTGGAAATAATGACGTTGTTTACATTCTGCGTATTATATAATTGGTTTGAGCAGAGTTTATTATCGTTGTAATGCGCACTACAATTACAAACACAGCACAAAACAGAAAAAAGAAGAAAAAAAAAACAACGAAAAGTGAGAGATCCGAGGCTACGCGAGGCGTTATTTATAGTCGGACAGCTTTTCATCTGTTTAGCATGTGCTAACGCGTTGGAGCCAGATGCTAAACCGGATGTGAATCGGAGCCTCTAAATAGTGTGACTCTGTGTTGTTGTGTAACATCGATCCCATCTGCAGCAAACACGAAAAGAACAAGCGCATCTGATGCCCAGCTCGTGTCCAATCTCCAAGCGGATGCCTTAGAAAGAACATTTCATTTTCCTCGCTCTGTCACGTCTTTGTCGCTTTTATAGATTTGTCGCTTGATAGATTTGACCTACAATTTTTTATATGTAGCCAGTTCCCATCTCCTAAAATGCCCACTTACAGCAGGAAATCTGCTAGGAAGTCATATAGCATTGTCACACACTTCCATCAGGGTACGGTATACATGTATATGGGCTTCTGGAGCTCCAGTGGAAAAGTTAAATTTAGGGTATAATATATTGCATGTAAAATGTGACCATATATATATATATATATATACATATATATATACATATATATAGCATGAGTCAAATGAAGACGTTATTTTTTTAAAATTTAATTAAAAACAACACCAACCTGCAAAACCGAGATGAGCTAAAATATCGCACTGCTTCAAGTGAACATTCAAAGTGGTGATTTGTATTGATATTTATATTCGTTGTAATGTCTGACTCGTATAATTATGTCTGGCTCGGTGCATTCCGAGACAAAATAACATGCATCTGTGTGAATAAGACATAACATAGCTGATAGCAGAGTGTGTTGCTCAGAGGATCATCAGACATCAGAGGTCACGGCTATTCCCTGATCAGAATGTTCATGCTGAGGTTAAAAATCAATACGTGTTTAGAAATGATCACAACTAAACGCCACATCCTAGACAAGTTGTTCTTGTGAAGTAGTTCAACTGTAAGGCGATTAGAAAATCCAGTCATCGGAAATTAGGACGCTGGAAGATAATATCACCGAAATCAAGCAAAAATGTTCAACATGGAGTACGTTTTGGGAGCTGCGAGCTGACCAGACTTGTCAACGGTATTTAAATGAACCGCTGCTGTTAAACTGTTAAAGACAGAAACACATCCACCCCCCCCACCCCACCCCCCTCCATCGTGTAGACCCTTATCTAGTTCTGTAGCACATTCTCTAAGAGCTACAGTACAGGCTTGGAGCGAGTCCCTCAAGACATTAAGCACCGAGGTTGTGGAATGAACTTCCCCTGAAGTATTGGCTTCTTCAAACGAAGCCTGTAGACCCACCTCTTCACTGAGCACTTATGTAAGAACTAAGCCTTCTCTGGAGGGAAGAAAGTAGAGAAGAAGCACTTGATGTAACGGTACCAACTCCCACACTAACACTTCTCCAACAAGTTCTTCTTTGACTCAATAATAATTGATACGCGGGTAATCTGCTGTATTTTGTGAGGTGTTGAGGAAACTTTACAAATATTAATCCTTTATTTTAAGGAATACATAAGGGGTAATTATGGTCTTGTTCTTTCTTGGGCAAAGTCCAGTTTAGAACCATTTTATACCGGGCTTATTCACTATGCTTTTATAATATTCTACATAATAAAAAATGACATCATTGTAGATATGTTATCCGAAAAAATAATGTCCGATAATTCTATTACTAGTCGCGGTAATGCACAAGATGCACGTCAAAAGTCAACAGTAGACGTTGATCTTCTAGCCAGCTGGAGAAAAGATGCAAACGGTATGCTTATACAGTGGTGGACAGATGTGTGACCGTTTATATTAGCCGTTCATCAAACGTTGATCTTTATAAAGTCCTCATTTACAACTCTAAATATCTTAAATTCCATTGAAATTGTAATTACCTCGTTTGAGTGAACATTACTTTGCTCAGTGTTTTGAGTTATCATCGCCCCTAGTGGTCAAAAATGGGAATTGAAACAAAGCACTAAGGAGCAGGAATCTAAAAAAAATCACTCGATGGGGAGATTATAGCATGAATCAAGTGCAGTAGCCTCAAACAAAAAAGAGAGACTCTATACACTGCTGTGCTCATAATTTTTCACTCCCCCACTAAAAGTCATCGTGATTTGGCGTTAGAGAACCTGGAAGTTCCTGTCTCAGTGTTCTGTACTATTTCAAAATGAAAATGTGTTGTAGCACTGAATGCAAGGACTCCATTGCTGTTCCAGATCACTATAATAAGAAACACATGACATATATAATAATAATAATAATAATAATAATAATAAGCAGCTGTATACGGCTATAATCGTGTAATAGTGCATTTTCCGTTGTTGTGTTAATTGAACTTAAATTAATTTGGACTCTACTGAACAAAGAACAATAAAGCTATAATGATTACCTCATTTTTTTATGTTCTCATGATCTCCTTTCAGAAATCTGACAGACAAACAAACAAAGCGTCTACTGGAAGAACGTCATCAGAAATTATGCTCATCTGTAAAAACCCACCATGCTTGGAGAAAAGCCAAGCAAGTCTGAAATCTGAGTCTTGTGATTAGTAAGTCCCAACGCATCGCGGGCTGCATATGTAGTCGTTGCACGAGTGTAAAAATAGTGCAAGCCTGATTGAAGAGATCTTCTTGTTCCCATTCAGAAGGACACCCAAAGGCTTCTCTTGAGCACCGAGAGAGTTTTGTTATTAGCCTTCCTGTTCTGCATTCGAATGAGGACTATAGCAGGGATTGAATGAATGCCTGATCACGTTATATATTTAGGAACAAGGAGTCACAGGGCTCTTCTTCCACTTGCTAAAATCAGTGCGATTGATTGTACACGCCATTCACGTACCATTGCTCGTCACTCTGTGGTACGTCTTTTGTACCTTTGTCATGTACGTCATCTTTAAATCAAATGCATACTAACATTATTATTATTATTATTATTATTATTATTATTATTATTAGGCCTACATGATGGAGAATCCTCGAAAACCCATAATACAATGGCAATTTCATGAATGAGAGTTAAAAACTACTCAAAGTGACTGAGAAAACGTTTATAATCTGGTTGCTAAATTAGCAGGAATTAGCACGCAGGCAGTTAGCTAGCCAGTGACGATGATAGCGCAAATTTAAGATTTCTTTCGAATGACGTGTCTACATACGCAATCCAAAGAAAACATTTTCTCGATAACTGTGGCTTCCTAGAACCGATTCCAGATGTGCATGTTTCGCTAGAATGTACGACGCATTTAATGTGCTGGAAGTCTCTGCACTGTCTAGATACTCTCTTGAGGACGATGAGTCTTTATGAAGATGATGCGTGTGCCGACGGTCAGAAGGGATTCAACCAAATAGCTGATTTCCAGGTTATTTCCGAACTAATGATATCATTTGCTGTGCAGTTGGGATTGTTCTAGAAGTGCAGTCCCAGCGCTCCTCCGGGTTCGGAGACCGAATGACTAAATTAAGGGTCATCTGGATGTCACTTTTGCATAAGAGTAAACGTTTGCATAATCAGTAAGTAGGTTAGCTATGGAAAAAAAAAAAAAAAAAAAACAACCCAGGAGACAAACGTTCATTAACCAAAAAAAAAAAAGAAGAGAAGTGGTGGAAGAGACAGGATATATTAGGCAGCAGATGTTGGGGATGTAGTCATCCTCCTAATACATCAAAGAAGCTAAATATCATTTCTGTTTCATATCTCTTTAATAATAACTCTGCAATACAATAGAATAAACCCAATTTTTGTAAATTTCCATATACTTTATTGTTTCTAAAATTGTAAATGTGCTCGAATGAAATAATTAGAAGAATGAATGAGTTACTTGATTTGTTTTCTCATCATCACCTACGCTATAACGATGTATACATATAACGATTCAGCATCGTTTTTTAAACCATCTTTTCATCAATAAAAATGTACTTCAGTGCATTTATTAGTGTATATCAAAAATGTTTTCAGTTCTTTCCAGTGGAGACTTTCTTTTTCTTTTAGAAATGGATTCTCTGTGATCTGGGAATATATGATCTTTAGTGTTCGGATCTTCTATGTCTTATGTAATACTGTGGAAACCGAAAATGTACACAAGATAAGATAAGATAAGATAAGATAATACTTTATTCGTCCTCAGATGGAGAAATTAGGGTGAAATACATGACTGAGATGGAAATATTTTTACTGATGTTGTCTTTTTTTTTTCTTTTTTTTTCCTGACTGACAAAGTTTTCCTTTTGATGGACTTGAAATTGAAACCGAGTATTGTTTAGTTCACTTTCTCTGTTAGGTGTGTGTTCTCCCTGAGCACCAGGAGAAACATCCATTTTGTTCTACTTCTGCCTTGTTCAAGCCTTCAGGGTCTCTAGCCTGCATCTTTACACCCTATAAAGCTAGTAGAGTTAGTGTTCTTCATCATCATCATCATCATCATCATCATCATCATCACCGCCACCACCACCATCATCATCATCATCATCATCATCATCATCATTACCACCATCATCGACTCGCCAACTTTTGAAATAAGTATATTTACAATCGCTGGAAACAAATAAGTTTAGTGAAAATACAGTGATGTTTATTTTTAGAGATAAACGACCAAACCGGACATTTTTCCCAAATGTTTTGCCAAAACTGTGACACCGATGACGTCAGTACTCTCGCTCAGAGACACACACAAAACATGGAATGGACTAAATAAAGTAAAACATAACTTTAAGCAACATAAATCATAAGAAGCAATAACTCTAAGTGTAAGGAGTGCATTTTGAATTCGACATTAAACATTTACGTCTTTTTTTTTTTCAAAGCTATATATGGAAAGTCTTCTTCGTCATCTTTCTGAGTGATGTTTCTGAAAACAGTGAAGACTCCGTCAGGTTCTGAAACCTTCAGACGACACTCTCGTCCGCAATTGTATCTCAGCCCGGCCATGCTGACTTATTCTTTTTTGCAACCTATCGACGGGATGATCCTTCAAGACGTCTCCATTCGTTGATTGAAAATACCTCTTGTTCTACTAAAAATCTACTCTCGTTCGCCGTGACCTCCTCGTCCTTCAGAGGCTTCATCAGCTCTGTCTCGGGCTGCTCGGTGGGTGGCATGGTCATCATGAGCACAGGGCACCAAAAACATCAGGGCTAAAATTAGCCAGCCGCTTGCCTCAACTGCTTCCCACCCAACGTTTGTCAGCAGTGTGACGACAGCAGACAGGTCCCGAGGGGAAAAAAGCTCCATTATAGCCGGTATTGGCTCCAGACTAATCTTTTCTTTTATAAAAGCGTCCCTTTTTGTTCCAAGCTGGAGACAGGAGTTAATCAATGAACCAGCCAGAACCACTTCACAGACTCACCTTCACAGTTTAAATGCCACCATTTTATATTTATATTCATTTAATTCCATGTTTTGGGGGGAGGAATTATATGTAAGACTGTGGCAGACGAGGCAATGAAGCTCGCTTGATGTTTATATGAAACATTATAAACCCAATGGAAGTGGTAATAGTAGAAGTATTAAACGTTTTTTGACTGAGTTACTGATTCATTTAATGAATCATTTAATGGATTCACTTGCCACTTTTAAATTCATTATTAATATAATCGTAGAGTCATTTATTTAAGTCTGACTCCATGTTCTCTGTGTTTGAGTGATATATTTGTATTTCTACATACACTTCATAAAAGTTTGTTCATTATTTATTGTCCTGTTTTATGAGGACGTTTCCATCTGTACGTCCCATAAAAGTGCACTAAAACAGGATTTAGTAAATCAGGTGAATAGCAATCAGTAGACAACGTTGAATAGATTTTTACTAGCGGTGTAACGATATTAGACGATTCGGATCAATACATTGATTTAAAAGGTAGCGATTGAAACTGAGCGATGCCACAGTCATGAAATAGAAGGGACAAACAACTCGTGTGTAAAAAAAAAATATATAAAAATCACGTTGTGAAACTTATCCTATCACATCGTATTGTATCATATCGTACTGTATCGTATCGTATCGTATTGTATTGTATCGTATCGTATCAAATCGTATCGTATTGTATCATATTGTATTGTATCATATCGTATCGTATTGTATTGTATCGTATTGTATCGTATCGTATTGTATCGTATCGTATCGTATTGTATCGTATCGTATCATATCGTATCGTATCGTATTGCATCGTATCGTATCATATCGTATTGTATCTTATCGTATCAAATCGTATCGTATTGTATCGTATCGTATCGTATCATATCGTATTGTATCGTAACGTATTGTATCGTATCGTATCATATCTTATCATATCATATCATATTGTATCGTATCGTATCATATCGTATTGTATCGTATAGTATCATATCATATCGTATCGTATCATATTGTATCGTATTGTATCGTATCATATCGTATTGTATTGTATTGTATCATATCGTATCGTATTGTATCGTATCGTATCATATCGTATTGTATCGTATCGTATTGTATCGTATCGTATCGTATTGTATTGTATCATATCGTATCAAATCGTATCGTATTGTATCATATCGTATCGTATCGTATCGTATCATATCGTATCGTATCGTATAGTATCATATATCATATCGTATCATATCGTATCGTATCGTATCATATCGTGTTGTATGGTATCGTATTGTATCGTATCGTACCAGATTCAGTGGCATCTTCAAATACTGACTCATTTCCTTATGAATCAAAATCATATTGCATCATGTGGAAGTTTACATTCCTTGTTTTCCACACAGCTGAACAGCTTTAAACACAGTTTAAATATAAATTTATTGCCTGCTTTTTATAGTTCAGCTCAAAAAGTGCACAAGTGGATGTCTAAATTTGAAACTGAAACGACAAAACCATCGGAAGCCAGTGCTTATACAGATCACAGGGTGTATATTTTTATCTGATGTGGAAGTCAATTACTCATTCTTCTTATTTAGCACTTCGTGTATGAGTCACGAAGTGATTTATTTATTTCTTTATCTCACTCCCTAATGATGATTTGGTGCTGATTTTCCTGGTGCTGAATGTTTTGAACTTCGCTTGCTGCATGAATAAACCTTGAGCAACGCTCACTGAGAAAAAAACCCCCCCAAAAAAATGTGATGGAAAAAACGAACTGTTTCTGGGAAATTTCATCCACATTGACACGGTCGTGTGATTTTCTTTATACAGAAAGTGTAAACGAAGGTATTTCGTGCAAATCTTTGATTTCCAAACACGTGTCCTTATCTGGAATAGCCTGGTGTTAACGTCTGAGTTATTCTTCGCCCTGAAGTCACGTTCTCGAGCTGCTTTGGACTCACAGATTGGTGTAGAAATAACCTCTAAATAAATAGTGATGAACGCTAACTTAACGGTGATCATTTCGTTTCTTCGTCGCAGGACTCCGAGTCCGTTGTCACAATAAAAAGCTCAAAGCAGCGAACGTTCACGTGTGAGACGTGTGAGACGTGTGCTGTAGGGATTTCGTAATGTTTTTACCTTTCGTAATTTTGTATTTTATCTTTCTTTTATTTTATTTTCTATTCTTTTTTTCTGTTCTAGTACCTTTTTTTTATGAATTTGTTTCATTTACTCAACTTTTTTAATCAACTTTATTAACTTGTAGTGATTTTATTAACTATTTGAGGTTTCGTACAACACTTTGATCAGCATTTTTTAATATTTATTTATTTATTTATTTATTTATTTTTTACACTTTACAGCGTTTGGCAGACGCCCTTTATCCAGAGCAACTTAGATTTATCCCATTCATACAACTGAGCCAGGGTTAAGGGCCGTGCTCAAGGGCGCAACAGTGGTAACTTGGCAGTGCTGGGGCTTGAACTCCTGACCTTCTCCTGACCTTCTGATTATTAGCCCAGAGCCTTTAACCACTGACCCATCACTGCCCTATTTGTTGTTCTTGTTTTTTTTTTGTTCTTGTTTTTTAATCTGTTGTTTTGTCTCAAATTTGTGCTGTTTCATTGGTTCTGTCTGCTTTTAGGGCTCCAAACATGGATCCAGGACCTACAAAATAACGATTCAACGAGGAACCCGGATGGCCGAAGAAGCGGCAGGATGAAGACGCGCTGTCAGATGTCACCATCAGACACCTCATCCAACTGACAGGGTCAGTAGCAGCTTTTATTAGTTGAGCATTTCCAGGGATTTTTAGACAAATGTCCTTTTGGAAACACGAGGGAAAGAAGTTCGTCCTCATTCTGTGACCTTGTAAAAATAGTAAGCATGAATGCATGAAAAAAAAAGAATAATAATAAGCAGACCATGCTAATTAAATTCCATTAAGCTCATTTGCAACCCCCCCCCCCCCCCCCCATTTTTTTCCCCTTCTTTCTTTCTTTCTTTATTTTTTGCTCCTTGAATGCCAGGCTGCAGAAGATCACAAGACCTTGGTGTTATTTATGAGCTCACTAATTACATTAATTCTGCTTTTATATGAAGGATATAATAGTCCAGGCCAGACGATGGTTAAGATTTATTTATATGCATGATTCATGTGCGGTGCATGTGAGGGATTTGGTTTCATGCCATTCAGGCACAAAACGAATGTTGGGACATTACCCATACATAATGATCGTAATTCATCTTTCCGACGTGCTCATGATATTTAATATTTTATCGCGATCTTATATTATCGTATTATATTGATATTATTACATTATATTATATTATATATCGTGATATCGATTCTTCAGTTGCATTTTGTAATACTTTTTTTTTTTTTTTTTTTTTACACTACTCATGTTTGTATTGTTCGTCAAATATCCCGTCATGTTTTTCAGTCTCACCAGCAAAGCTGAGTCTGCATTGTTTCTCGAGTTCATATCTTATCCCGGCTCGATTCACACCCTCGTTTTTAAATCCATTGCACTTTCCCAGCCACCGTGCGGATTAGCTGCGGCTACGTAGGCACATTTTTGCAGATTAGAGCTTTTCTTCCCCAGAGACCACAACATCGGAGGCCCGAAGTAGGGGATGTGGGGGCATCCAAATATTTTACATACACCCCTGCTTCAACCTTGTAAACCACACCAAGTCATGATGTAACCAACCTTCCTGTATGTCAGTACCTGTGATAGACACACTCAGGCTTGGATTTGACGTTGTCACGTCGTTTTTCTTCTTCTCCCAGCATTCATAGTGGCGCCCCCCAGGCTGCGGCTGATTGATAGTCAGGATCGGCATGCTGCAGCTGGATGAGTCATCCCGGCCTCTCTGTATTCCTCATATGTGACAGAGTAGAGATAGAGACAGACAAACTGAGAGAGAGAGAGAGCGAGAGAGAGAGACCGCATACTGCAGAAACCAGGCATGGAAAAGCTTCTTCGCTGCTAAGAATAGCCCTCCAGGATTGAGAAATGGTTTGACATCCTGCTCTACTTGTATAGCAATGTAGAATAAAAGTGGTGTGAGAGAAAACATCTATTGATAATATTTCTCCTGAGGTGCTATGCACGTCCGTATCACAATTCTTGATTCCGATTAGTTCATTAGTTAGAAGGTGCTGGTTAATTTTCTACAGCAGCATCTCTGACATTTCTATACGAATGCTTTTGTTCGAATACGTTAACGTTTCCTTGCGAACGATGCCACTTAAACGGATTAGAACGATGTCTAATCGCTGAGCTGGTGAAGTTTACTCTAAGGAGATATTTACGAGTAAGGACATAAGGAAGGAGTCTGCAGTATCAGGGCTTTGTTATTTTGTTAAGCTGTGCATTTTCCCACCACTGGAAAGTCTTCAGGACAGTTCACGCTCGGTCCTGTTGACAAAATTGCTGCCGTATAAATTGAATAAAAGATGTTGAGATGTGCTGTTAGGCAAAAATAACGGTGCGGTAGAACTTGCCGGATCTCTGTACGTGGACTCTTGCACCCACAGGAGCAGAACTGGTCGTTTTGCATGTAAAAGCTAACCATATCCCAAATTATACAAGTATCCGTGTTTAAAATCCCCGTCTAACGTGACCTTCAATTGTCACAACACTGCAGCTGTTTCCTCTTAAGCAGATTACGATAACAATCTCGGTTTGCACGCATTTATGCATCAGAATCACTAAATATTATGGTCAATAAATCAGCTAGCGCATCAGCAACTTGGCACATAATCCCCTCTACAGCCTTATCTCACCTCGGTTTAGATTATCTTGATAGCTTTTTAATCCACCGAGCAATAAGGAAGGCATTAATAATTCCTCGTTTTTCTGGGATTTTTTTTTTTATATCCACGCCTTCCTACCGAGGGATTTGTTCTGTTTTGCTGTTATTGAGGCTCTATATACAGGCAAAAAGGAACGAGGAGTGCGCTTTGCCATATCGTTTAAAATGAACGTGAAGCCGAGGCAGAAAAATCACGACTCGCAGCTATACCCACGTATATTATAAGAGCGAGTTATTTTAATGTCTTCGATGATACTTGCGCGGCGGTGAGACCTCGGAGACACGTTACGATTTATCCTCGCATGTAAAACGTGACGAATTTCCGTCTTTAGAACACGAGAGTGCGTGATTTAACTCGAAATGGAATTACTTTTCCAACACGTGGTGCTGTAAAATGTCCACTGAGGCTAATCGTAACGTTGTATGAATTATATTACAGGCGTGTGTGTAGAACGTGACGCTATCGGTATGTGTTTGATGCTTCAGATATCCCTACATGTATTCGGATTTAAAGCAAGAGTGGGCGTGGACTTCCGAAATCGGAAGGATGTAATAATTCGTTGGTGATATTTCCTAAAATATAAACCTAAATTAAACCACCACGACCCTGACCAGGCAGGTACTAAGGGTGGATACATGAATGAGTGTTGTAAATTGTGAATGAACTTCTTTGTTCAAGTCTTTGTTTATCCCAGAAGCTTCATATCTGATCTGACGGCTCGACAGAAAGAAAAAAAAACCTCCTGCTCATGTTGCTCTTTCCCCTGAAGACATTATCTGTTCGTTCAGTTTCATCCCTAATGCATTAACGCTCTTCCGATATCACGCTGGGTTTTTTTTTTTGCTTTTTATGTGTGTCATGTACCCGGCAAATAACAACCTCTTAAACCTCATCTCACTGGGGTCTATTGTTGTGTCCTGGTGTGTTAAAGGCCCGAAACATATTTCACGCCTCAGTATGATTCACCTTGTTTCTCCTTTCTCATTGACGAAATAGATGCATCACATGGCCATTCACCTGCCCGAATAAAAACCGGCGTGGAAAGTCGGCGCCGTCTTTGTCTGCGCCCCTGATCTTTTTTTTGTTCCCCCAACTTGTCCTCTAGTCCTCTGCTAAGAGTGGCCCACCAGAGGCGCCTAAAAATATCTGCTCTGGCCTGTATTCTGATGGAAGTAGGACAGCTTGAGATCTTCGAAAGATGCCGCAGCAGATGTGCCAGACCGGTCGCGATGTGGAAGGAGGCTGTTGACGGAGGCTCGAAGTTAGAAACGAGAAGATGTTTTTCCAAACTGCATTTGGAATCAGAGACTCATGGAATCCGAACTAAAAACGTCGAGTCCAACTCCTCGCACGCAGAGAAAGTAGTTCTCTTAAAGGTTCAATGTAGAAAAGTGTCCTTCAAACGAATAGACATACGTAAAAACATCCTACAAGCACATTTCTTTTCACTAGCAGAAGTTCGTTGAGGTTCTACCGCTGTCTAAACTGAAGTTTAGTGACGATTTCTACTTAGACTGTAATTAGTCTTATTAGGACTCGTTGGCCGGGGTATACGGTATATCACTAAACCTAACCCCTAACCCCTAACGCTCTGCTTGCCTTGATTGTTGTGAAATCATACTATGCCGCTACTGCAATGTTAATCCAGGGTTCCTGGGTTCCACTGTTCTGGCTTGAACCTGGCATACTGTATGTTCAGACCCCAGTGATGGACTACAGTGAAGAATCTTTTGGAAGAATCTAAACAAAGTAAGCTGAAAGCAAGCAAGTAAAAAGTAAAAAGCTTTTACTTTTACGACATAGCCCTTGAAGAACTTGTTTTTCACCCACGGAGTATGTGCGGGTAAAATCTCGTACACTGTACCCTGTAGCAGCAGGTCGTATCGGTGCCTCAACGTTTCAGAGTCCCTAGGTCGAATTTCAATGTTCTCCATAGGGTTTCCTCGAGGTTTTCTGGTTTTCTCCCACATGCCTGTAAGTAACTTGGCTACGTTAAGGTGTGAAGGTAGATTCACACATACAGCAACAACGCGACCAGAGACCGTTCATTTTCAACGAGAGCCGGTTACTTCGACGGCGACTGTTGGCGACTAGATGTGGGCGTGTCCAGCGATGCAACAAAGTTTAAGTTTATGCAAATTTGGAGCAACTTGGTGCAACGACTACCAATGGGAGTGAAGACGTGATCCGCCATGCTGCCTGTGAGTCCGAATTGTTTCGTGGACCCAGACAGACCGGTGCTTGAGCTTTCACCACCCAGATATATAGCCGCAGTGGCAGAGAGCACACCCTGCTTCTCCTTCATCTAGTAGGATATGATGCATGTATACACTGGTGAATTTTATATACAAACGCTTTCCCTCCAGAATGCTTAATTTTAGCAGCAAGAGAATTGGAATGCTAGTTGCGCCACTCTCTGATAATTGTTACTATGGCAACCAGTAGTAGGAACGCCCACTTGCGACTTGCAGTGATAAAATCGCTGTATGTGTGAATGTATCTTAAACGGTGTCCTTCAATGGACTGTTGTTTCACCCAGTGTGTGTTTCCCCCTGAAGATCTCAGGATACACTCTCACACCATTCACTGCCACACTGAACGCTAACTGCAGATGAACGAAGGAATGTTTTTCCGAATAAACGATACGACGAAGGTAATATGATTCCCACTCAGCATTCCTAGAAATAGTGTCTAAGATGGGCTCTAATGGTTCTTCAGTGGTCAATGGTCCTCTCGCCCTAACCTTCAGATAACCTTTCTGGGTTCGATCACAGGAACAAACCAAAGAACGCTAACGGAAAATACATGCAAATACCTTTTTTTTCTAGGAGCATAAACTTATAGAAATGACCGAAACACTTATACAAGTTATTTTTTTTGGTGAATTGACATTCATCTCTTAACATTGTTCTAGTATGACACTGAAATAACAACAAACATGACTAGTATAATGCACTCCGGTTCCGTGAACAAGACCGGGCAAGTTGGCGAGGTTTACCAGCCAGGGTTTGGTTAAAAGGCAGGTCCAACCAGCACCCGCGTCAGCATTACCGCACTTTATTACATTACAGCATTACCGGTTGATATTGTCACATGAATATCATATGAATTTGTACCAATTTGAAATTAAATTACCTGCCATGAGTCTAAAAGCCTAAGTGCTGTTAACACAGGACTGAAAAATCAACCCTGCCCCAAATTACGCCCTTTTTCTGTACTTTATTGACACTTTTATGGAGCACATCGCCTGAGCTCGTTTATGAGCTGAAGCTGACGTACAAGTCTATTCTATTTACCAGACTTACCAAAAATTATCCACGCAATCATGGATGGTTTGTCTTCCAATCAGTGCGCTCGTGCTCCTGTGTGTACGATGAGACCCTGTGCTATAAGGCTCAACCATAATGCTTTCATAATATTTCCTCATTTAATATCATGACCAGCCATTACTGAAGATGACGATTTATTTACGTCTTATTTACGAAAGAGTTCCAACAGTCTGGAGGAAAAAAAAAAACAAGAAACAAAAACTGACTACCACAAGCACAAATATGTGATCCCACGGTGAAATATTTTGCACGAACGCTGGAAAAAAAAAGAAAAAAAATGGCATGGTATGAAATCCAAGCATTCAGGGTCAGAACAAGAGCAAGGCTGGTATTCATGACTTTCATACCAGTCTAGTCTGCATTTGTGTTTTGCATTGGTAATGGCATAAATCATTTTGTTATTTTATCATTGAAGGCACGCTCTACCATCAAATAATCTCGCCATATTAATAATGTTTCCATAAAACACTGTTATAACAGTTACACTGAAGATGAGATGCTCGTAAAAGCAGGACGTTTTACAGATCTACTAATATGCTGTATTTCTGTTGTTTAAACCACCCACAAATGAAGACTTTGGAAAAATGGAAACTATTTCAAAGCTGAAATCCCCCAAGATATGATGGCATGATGACATGACTAGGATGTCAAATGTTGATAAAAAAAAAAAAAAAAAAAAAAAAACAACAATACGGTCCAAGAGTCTCAAGGAGATCATCTCTGCGGTCGGAACGACGCCCGGGGTAACGTTTTCCCACCTAATCCTTTTAAAATGGAGTCAAAACAAAAGCTTTCTGGGAATAAATGGATTGTCTCGGTCTTCGCCTCCTCTCTTTACCCCCTCCTACCCCGTGCTTCTATTTTGGGCTTGTGGTGTGAAAGCAGCTAGCCACATCAGAGAGAATGGAGAGGGAAAAGTACTGGAGCGAATAGCTGACGCTGAACAACGTCAGAAAGGAGCTCTTATTATTTTTGCTTCTGCAGAAGAAAAGAGGGGCAGCTACGGGCAAGGGAGTCTCGGATAAGCTCGGTTGTGCTTAGAATTTCATATTAAATGTCATAATCAGATCTCGGAGATGGGTTTCACATGATGTTCTATTTCCAGCAACTGATTTTCAGAGCGAATGCCATCTTTGTTTAGGAGTCATGCAGTAATGGAAGGAGTGATCTGCAGTGGAAAATCCAGCGCAGGTCACTTTCAGGGAATAAACAACTTGGCCTACATAAGAAGGAACCGAATGATGAAACCCGGTGATCTCGGATCTCGGTCTTCTCGGATACGTTGCATTGGTTCCCGGCTCAACCAACAGATTAATTAGTGACTCTGTAATCATCAGGGATCTTTTGTGGCCTCTCATTACCCTTTCATTACCCAGCTAACATTAGTCAATCATGTACAGGGCTATCATTTTTATACTTATGCCCAGATGGAGAATTCAGAGGGATTCAACCTCCATATCGCGCTAGTAGCAATGGGCTAGCAGGAATAACGGGCTAGCAGGAATAATAGGCTAGCAGGGATAACGGGCTAGCAGGAATAACGGGCTAGCAGGAATCTTGGGCTAGCAGGGATAACGGGCTAGCAGGGATGATGGGCTAGCAGGAATAACGGGCTAGCAGGAATCTTGGGCTAGCAGGGATAACGGGATAGCAGGAATAATGGGCTAGCAGGAATCTTGGGCTAGCAGGGATGACGGGCTAGCAGGGATGATGGGCTAGCAGGAATAACGGGCTAGCAGAAATCTTGGGCTAGCAGGGATAATGGGCTAGCAGGAATAACGGGCTAGCAGGAATCTTGGGCTAGCAGGGATAACGGGCTAGCAGGAATAGCGGGCTAGCAGGGATGATGGGCTAGCAGGGATAAAGTCCTAGCACGAATAGCGGGCTAGCAGGGATGATGGGCTAGCAGGGATGATGCTGCGTCCCACTGGAGGTGACCAAAGCAAGAGAAACCAAAGAAAAACAACATCTCCACTTCTTGGAAAGTCATAAAGGCGTCCTCAACCCCTAGCATATGACGTCCAATCAACATGGTTGCTCACACTGTGAAATAAAACATCACGTCTCTACATTGAAGGAGTTTATACTGTAGTAGTGTTTACTTTAGATCAATCAACACAGACACATTCATTGCTTAAATCTATTTATAAAGCTTGACCATACAGTTTGCCATTTTTGGCAAGTTCCCAGACTTTGGCAGACTTCCCACTTCCCAGCAAAGAACGGTATGAAGAAGAGAGGCTGGGGCTGATTTTTTTTTTTCCCCCTAGTCCAGGGTTTTCTTTCTCTCTCTGGGATATTGGAACTATTACATTGTATTTTACCTTCTATTAAATAACCAAGAGAATATCCTGTCCAAATTAACATGTCATTAAAGTTCCTGTTAAATCCTGTTGAAAAATAGTTAAATTTTTACCCGCCATATAAATTTGCTAGCTTAATCGCACAGATTTCTGGCATAATATGTCAAGCATGATTATAGGCAGGATAGTGGATCAAAAAAAAAAAGAAAAGTCATTCTACTCAAAGAAACGGGAACATAATGAGCATTGTTGCTCGCAGGGTTTTGTGATGCATTGTGGGATTTTTTTAGGGCGCATTGGAAAGATTTCACGATTGAGAAAGCTTAAGCTTAAAATGGCCGACTACTGAGCTAGGCTGAGACGCACCGTATACCGCCATGTCGAGAAAATGTTATAGTGTAACAAGCATGAATAAATTGTGAAGACACGCCCATTTCTGTGATTTTCGACAGTGCGAATCCATCATAATCATTACAGACATTCTCCAGCTGCATGACTTTACAGAATTAGCGTTTCGCAGGAAACGATAGCAGCGTCTTTACTTTCTCTGGCGTATTTCAGACCTGAAAATGTCTTTCCGTTTTAAAAGTTATGTGTTGCAACAGAATTGCCAAATCCTGACCTTAGCTCAGCAGGATTCATTGGCTGGTTACTAAATGCCTCTGAGATTCTCTTTGCCTTATCTTAGTTTCCCTCCTCTAATTACTTCATCTCGGTTTCAAACACAACCACCCACTGGATGAGATAAAATAAAAATAAAAAAAAACAACCACGGTACATCACTCATCGGTTGCCTTTCTGCTGGAATGCCTACAAAGGTTTTACTGATTCATCTTTAATTTCAGTCTGATTCATTTGATACACATGTTACAGGATTCTTAAAGAGGCAAATATTTCATCTTGTTTTTTATCATGACTCACATTTATAGCTCGATCTGTGGAAAGTAGGTCAAAGATAATGCTAACACAGTTAGAAGGAGTCCGTTTGGTCAAGTGTGCTACACTGTGTCGTTGTTTTGAACCTGAATCTCGCTGGTATCTCGGTGGTAGGACACGTTTCTTTAGTGCGGAAAGTTATATCTAGAACCTAAAAATGGGTTCTAACCTCCTCCTAACCCCGAGGGAACTTGTTGTACAACCGTACCATGGAGAGATTTGTTATTGATGTTATGGGTCAAGGGACGCACGGTGGCTTAGTGGTTAGCACGTTCGCCTCACACCTCCAGGGTCGGGGTGTTCGATTCCCATCGTGGCTGCGGGGGTTTCCTCCGGGTACTCCGGTTTCCTCCCCCAGTCCAAAGACATGCATGGTACAATCAGCATGTCTAAAGTGTCGGTAGTGTATGAGTGTGTGTGTGAGTGTGCCCTGCGATGGATTGGCACCCTGTCCAGGGTGTACCCCGCCTTGTGCCCCATGCTCCCTGGGATAGGCTCCAGGTTCCCCGTGACCCTGAAATGGATAAGAAAGATGGATGGATGGTTATGGGTCGAATTTACAGTCTACGTCCATTTGACATTAGACATTAGACAGTTTACACACCCTTAAGCCGAAATAAAGTAGACAAAGAAATAGAATTTGTATAAATAGAACATTTGGTGTGTTTGGTTTGACGGAAATCTAAATACGCTAACGGTGTGAATAAATCGATCAAAGAATGTAAAGTTGCAGCTTTGACTGTTGCAAAGCCCTGACACTGGAGACTCCTTCCATAATCAACTTATCATTTGAAGTACAGAAAGTTAATCAGGACCTTCTGACCAATCAGTTTTGAGTCAATAGGATATCACTGCATGTAATGTATGTAATAGTTATAAATCATTCACCAGTAATCAGTAACTAACGATCATTTATAAGCATACAGTAAACAATATGATCGTGCGTGTTCAGGCTCCACATCTCTTAACTAACAAACAAATAAATAAATAAATAAATAAATAAATAAATAAATAGAAATGCAACCTCATTCTTTTCCTCCCTCATGAGACTACAACATCACACAGCTGAATAAATATTACACAGGGTTTATCTGTACATCTGTACAATGAGCTTGTTTTTTTTTTTGTTTTTTTTTAAAGGCATTATTAATCATTTCAGTGGTGTTGTGTTTGTAGCTGCTGTAATGATGGGGGGGGGATGAGTGGGGGCTGGGGGGGAAGTTGCTTTTGGCATCTGATGAACCGTGACCATTAAAACCAATACAGACTGATGCAGGATAATTATAGACGTGGAGAACTGGTGTTTTTCCCTTAATGACGTTCTCTCCGGGAGCTAAAAGCAGCTCCGCTTTGCTTTAAACCAACAGTGATATAACATAGTTACCTTTCGGGTCGTCGGCCACGCGGTTTAAGAGCTGGCTGTTTTTCCCCGGGAGACAAAGATTAACTCTGCAAGATGCTTCAGTAAGCACTCGTGCACTTAACTCAAACCCAAAAGGCCCGCTTTAAAAGGAAAAAAAAAGAAAAAAAAAAGAAAAAAAAAAGAAAAGAAAAAAGTTTCGGTCTAGTTTCGATGTCATGTCATGTCATGTTAGTTTCGATGACATGTCATGTCATGTTTTTTTTTAGGAGTATCTACATATGCTTGTTCTGGTTTTTTAAAATCAAAAGTTTGTACCCCCATGGTACTTTAATGCACATATGAAAAAGCAGTTAAGGGTGGGGGGTGGGGGTGGGGGGGGTATGTTGGGAGAGGAAGAACAAATGAAAAAAATCTAAATAAAAATCAAGCAGTTGTTCTAAACATTGTGCATTCTGTAATATTGAAGATAGTTCTAAAGGCAAACAGTATACTCAGGATAGGTTTGAGGACGGGTTTACTTTTGAGTCTGGTTCCTCTCAAGGGTTCTTCATCTTTATGTCATCTCAGGGAGGTTTTTTTTTTTTTTCCTTTTCCTTGCCACCATCGCCTCTGGTTTGCTCACTAAAAAAAAAAAAAAAAAAAAAAAAAAAGAGTTTTCCAGTTAGGACTATTTGTTCATAATAATATTATTACTGTTCTCTGTGGTACGTTTTAGATTTATGAGCTGTGTAAATGCTTCTATTGGAAAAGAAAAAAACAACATGTACCTTCTGTACTTTTTCTCTCTCTCTCTCTCTCTCTCTCTGCATTTTAAACAGCATGTGAGTACACTATGAAATCCAATTAGATCTTTCAGTTTGAGCCGTAATAAATAGATAATAATACAAAAAATTTAATCCAGATGGCCAACTCGGGGAGCAAGGGATTGTGGGAAAACAAAACATTTCTATTGTTTTGTCTCCTAGTCGATTTACTAAAGATAGCTCCACGCCTCAATAGTCTCCACTCTGCCCGTTTTTCTGTTCTGACAGGAACACTGTGTTTCAGAAAGCGAGCGCTTATTAAAGACGCTTCAAAGCGTTGTAAGAACAGCGCCTGGGTTTCGGGAGCTTCTTCATAAGAACAGCGGAATGTTATCGTAACGCTGTGAAAACGCTATGAAATATTGAATCACAGGGTCTCCATTCTTCTGGAGTTATTATAATGCGTGTCTTTTTGGGGGGTAAGAGCTCTTCATTTGCAGGGTCGTATCAAAGAAATGAATTTTCGGAGAGGAATTTGTCGCTGGTTCTTTGGTCATGAATATAAGAATTCCTTGAAGCTGCACAGCTGTGGAATTTTATACTCGACCTCAAAAGAAGGCCACTGAACATCTGCGACTTTTTTTTTCTAGCTGACCTAGATAAAAATAAAAATAAAAATAAAATAACAAATCCGGTTCCTCAGCGTTACAGGCGACAAATGTTTTTTGTCTTTAACGTACCATACGTTATCCTACAAGATATTTACACCTTTAAAAAAACATGGTCATTTTTAAAGGTTACTCTGCATACTATTACATTTCACAGCAGCGAAACAAAAAACAGTATTTACGTCTTTAGTCCGCATCTTCTATTCCAAGTGTGTTTAAAGGCGGCGGCCTATATAGACGCTGTTGAAAACCCCAGATCAAATGCTTCTACTCAGAGACGACCTCTGAGACGTGACCTACACGCGGCCGATTTTAATAATCTGAATCGGGTGCCGGGAAAGTCGACGAAACCTGACTCCGAACACTTTCCCTGCGTAAATATTTACTTTTGTGCTACTTTTAAGTCGCTGACTCTCGCTGAATACGGCTCCAAAGGAAGACGCCGTATTTACGTTTTTAGTTACGTTTAGGTAAGGTTTGTCTAACTGGAAATACTGAGTAAAAAGCGTTTGTACGGCGTTGAACAAACCATTTGAACATGACCTTCCTAGTACCAGCTGAATGCTTCGTGGACATTCTAAAAACATTCGCTAACGATATCAAAGTCCTTCATGTAAAGTCTGCACGGCGGCCATCTTGGAGAAACTCGCACGCAGCCAGATATAGCAGCTATAAACAGTCATTCCCTCACCACCCTTTGCTTTTATTCTTTCTTTCTTGAAGTTAAGAAGACAAAAAAAAAACAAACATGCCTTGTGATGTTACCAAAAAGTGTAAACTCTTCTGTCCTGATAACGTTCCACACTGGAGACTCCTTCCATGAAAAACTTCACGCACGTCTTTAATCCGTTTATTCGGAGAATCCATCATGTCCGTGAGATCTTACTATAGAAATGATATCATATTAAAATGAGTGCATGAATAGAAACCTTCGGACCGGTCAGAATCAAGGTTTCAACAGTAGTATAAATAGTAATTAGGGACCGAATTCAGACGCAGTACAGGAACGGAGTCCTGATGAAACCCCTGATAGCGTTTGTAAACACTAAAGGCTCAAAGTACTAACCCATGATTGTTGTATAACTTTGTGAGTTGTTCATGTTCTCGCGTGCTTCTTCCTTCGTTCCTCTGTGGGTCTTAAATGTTTTATTGAAATCTTTTCATTTCACGACTGCGTCAGTAGCGGCTCTGCGATGAAGGGAAAGTCAGAAAAGCCTCTGAGAATGTATTTTCCATTACACCTTTTTCCAGTCTGGTGGCTCCAATGTTTCTCTCTTCCATCTCTGATTTAAATTCTGATTTACTCGCTCGTACGCTCGTATTGACTCGGCGTTGATGACTATTCAGCCACAACACCGTTCTCTGGCCCTCTTTCATGTCTACAACATACAGTATTTTTTTTTTTAATCTCCACTGAGTCACATTTATTTCATAATAAGTCACATTTGGCATTATTTACCTCCCCGGTTCATTGCAGAGCACTGAGTCTTTGCACGTTTTATTGAGTGGCAAACGAACTTGCTGCTTATTTAAAGCAAAAATAGGTTTGACCTTGGTCTTTGAGTGAAAAATTAAAGTGCTTCACGGTGTAATTTTATCCCGTTACTGCTATGTAAGCTCAGAGGTCAGACAGGATGATCGACCTTGCATGGTGAGAGACTGCGACCACTGCTGTCCTCATCCAAAGCACACAGGATATGACCCATCCATTGTCCAGGGTCAGAGTTAACCCTTAACGCCAGTTTAGAGTCCCATTTTAGAGCCACCTTAATATTTCAATCATCTAGGAGCAACGTTAAGATGTTTATTTAATAAGCCAAATGAAAGATTTGATATGAAATACAGTATATTTGTAGAAATGTGTGATGACGTGGCTATTGCGCAATGACTTCGTGTTCTATTGTGTTCCAGCGCATCCTCCAGAATGTTGTATTAACTCATTAATGTTCAGTAGGCATCTCCTTACAGAAGACTACACCGTATTAACCGTTTTTTCGAATTCAATTCAATTCAGTTTGATCTGTATAGCGCTTTTAGGAGCGGACATTGTCTCAGAGTAGCTTTACAGAAACGTATAAACACAGGATAGAGATTTTAAGAGTGTGAATTTATCCCTGTTGAGCGAGACGGTGGTGACGGTGGTGAGGAAAAACTCCCTGAGATGATACGAGGAAGAACCTTGAGAGGAACCGGACTCAGAAGGGAACCCGTCCTCATCTGGGTAACGACGGATAGTGTGAAAGTAAAAGAAAGTGCACTATGGTGTTTATATGAAGTCTGTTTGTTGAACTCGTCCACTGTTCACTAAAGGAGACCCGAGTGTAAAACTGTATGTGGTAATCGCAGTCCCGAGGCCATCGCTGCAACCGTAGACCTAGCAAACACAGCGAGAACGTCCATGAGGTCCAAAACCATTTCCATGGTACCTCAAGCGGTACCGTCCTCAGCGATCTCCAGGCTGCACCGCTTGGACGTTCGTTTGAATTCGTTGTTGTTATAGAAAGGATAACGAATCGGAATGAGCGCATTAATGAGTGCGTGAACCTGTGATTTGCAGCTGCTATTGGAACACTAATCACCACTTTCTGACCAATCAGAGTCGAGCACTCAACAACACTGTGGTGTAATGAAATTTAACAAAGTCCTGATTTCTTCATGAACAACTTGTAGTTAAGCTACATACTGTATGGGTCAGGTCCGAATACATTCCAGCTGTTTAAAAACTCAGAGTCCATGCCGAAGTAAGTGAACCGTCTCTGCATGAGGCCCGAGGTGTAACGACGAAAAATGTGCTGCCACAGGTCAGTGTGTGTGTGTGTGTGTGTGTGTGACCTAGAATCTTTTTTTGGAACCCCACTGAGCATGTAAATCAACAACGCAGTCACTTTGCACAGTCAAGCTATTTTAAGGTTTAATTTCCTTATACTGCCTTTTCCCCCCTTCTGAAACCCAGTGCACTCTGTGGCCCTTGTGACTCACGCACAAGTAATAGGTTAAATTTTAGCTTAGCTTACAAGAGACCGCTCACACATGAGTGTGTGTCATCACAGATAGAATAAAATAAAATAGAGTAGAATAGGATATCTTTATTGTCGCTGTAAGAGTATACATGGACATTAGGACGTGTAATAGTGCAGTACAATTGATAAGCAGTTGTAAGAGTACACTATAAGAGTTGGTGTCCAATCTGAAGCTTTCGGATCAGAAATACACCGTCGGGCCTCATTTATCAAACTTTATACCAATTCGTAAATCGTTCCCAGGAGCGTTTTTTTTTAAAAATAGAAATGTGGTGTTCAGGAACGGATAGTTAGTTCAGAAAAACCTTTGTTTCCGCCATTTTGTGTGAATTTACGTGGACGTATAAACCAATCAGTTTCAGATCACTTCCTTATCAACGGGTTACTGCGATTTTACATACGGTCAAGTTTAAATCACGGATTTATTTCAGCCTTTCGGATGAAAGTAATGGCACCCCAGAGCGGGAGGAAGCGTTAATAATTTACTCAAAGATTTCTCGGTGAGCTTTGAACTTTACGGAGAGTCGTCAGAGTGACTGAATTCGAATCAGGAAGCGCTTGGTGATTTATGTGTGATGGTGTAAATGGCCTATGAGCAATTTTGTATATACCGTATCCGTGTCACTGATTTCTTTACTGAATTCGATGCTGAAAAGCGAACTGGCTCCGTGGATATTTTGTGCTGCTGTGTTTCATAACCACAGCTTTATATGCATGTTTGGGCGGTAGAGCGCTCAAGGGCAAAGCACTGACGAGACAATCAAGAAAATTTAGGACAGCATGTGCTGTTTCTCTTGATATGTGAGTCATTGACAACAGTGATATAATTACAGTGCACGTACAAACCGTGTCTTTTTTTTTGTTTTTTGTTTTTTTTATTTCTTTGACTACCAGACACTTTCATATCCTGGCATTGGAACTAGCAAAGCCGGGAGCACTTTCCTCAAAATGCAAAATGAAAGCAATGTCATGCTATCTCAATATCACTCGGGTCATTAATCGTTAGCGCTATTAGCACCGTGCTTTAGCTTTAACACGTCACGTAGCACGACGGAACCGCGGACAGGTCACGCAAGAAAAGCAGACTGTATATCGTATGTTAGAGAGAGTTGATTGTTGTACTCTCATATTTTGCTTAGAAATGTCTGAGATGCTTCCGTTATCGGGCGGAAGACAACGAAACTAAAGAATGTTTCATTTTCAATCAGATTAGATTTTTTTTAAAAATTGCCTCTTTTTTTTTTTTAGCAACTTTGTCTATTATGCTTTAAAAACAAAATCAACGTGGCGGTTATTTATCTCGTTATTATTACGTCATTATTATTACCTTGCTGTTATCTCATTATTCCGCCATACTATCTCATTATCTCAAGATACGATGACTTCACGTCGGCTTAACATATCGTTATTTTTGCCTTAATTCCTTAAACTTTTCGTTTCGCATTCTAATATTTTCGTTGTTCTGTTCCACTATGGTCAAGATTTTGACTCCCGACATTTAAATTGACCGAATTATGTAACGGTCATACCGACTCTAGGCAAGGAAGCAGGGAAGTGGTTAATAAACGTGGTTAATTGGCTGCTATCGGAGCTGCCACCTTCCACCTTTGCTGCAATTTGGAGGACGCTGCTGCTCGTCTAATTGGCGCTATCGGTTCAATAGCTCATTTCTGTTCTGGAGAATTGGTATTATGGGTGCAATTCAGATTGGTTGTGTTTGCAGAATGAATCATCTCTTACTAATGTTCTTCACACTGCCCGAGACAAAGGATATGCTCATGACTTATCTCAGTGCAGGCTATTGATTTCCACAGTCAGTGAGTGCTTCATTGGTTTTTAGAGAGGTCAGGATTATTTTTAGCTCGTTTCCATTACCTAGTGAAGGATTACACAGTGCAGATGAATATTCATGAGCCGCCACCCTTATTAGGGTGGGTCTTACAGGAGGGGCGGTGTGGTTACGTATATGTAAATATTTATTCTGGCTATAAAAAGAAAAACCTCTGAAGAAACAGCATTATGAAAGGAAGGAAGTTACGCAGTGTTTGTAGAGTACACACGAGGGGTTATGAGCGGACAGTAGAACGCCACTCGTGTACCTTTACTTTTATGTCGCATTACGTAATATCTCTGCTAGGTCCATTCTGATTGGCTTGTAGGTCTTTCAGTACACTATATTCAAACTGGTCATGTATAACTTATGACTGAAGGTCTAGTTGGCTTCCCATTTACTCATGACAGAAGATGGAATTCTATTTCAAATGAAATGAACTTTCCAGAACAATGTAATTAACGCTGCAAGTGTCTTCTTATGCAGTGTTTTCCATAAGTATTCAACCCCCAGTGAACTTTTCCACATTTTCTACTGTCGTGTTACAACCTGGAACTGAAATTGACCTAATTGGTATTATATGTCATGGATCTACACAAAAAATGGGACAAACTATTCAGAGGACAAACAAGTATAGCCTAGACACTCCACAAAGCTGGGTTTTATAGAAGAGTGATGAAAATAGAAAAAAATTTAAATAATAAGCTGTATGAGTTTGCCAAAAAGCATACTGGAGACTTAGAAAACATGTAGAATATGGTTCTTTGATCTGATAGGCCCAAAATTGAGCTTTTTGTCCTTGGCATAAAGTGCTATATTGGGTAGAAACACAACAGTGAGAGCATGTTCCATGTGGTAAAGCATGGTGGTGGTAGCGTCATGGTTTGGAGACCCTTTTCACTAGTAAGAACTGGGAAACTGGTAATAGTTAAGGTCCATAGCATAGGATGGAGCCAAATACAGAGCAATGCTAGAAGAAAACATATAGTCTGCAAGAAACTTGAGACTGGGGCAGAGCTTCACCTTCCAGCAGGAAAACAACTCTAAACAACCCCCAAAAACTACACTGGAGTGGATCAAAAACCAGGAATCTGAATGCGTTCGAATGGCCCAGCCAAAGCCCAGACCTTAATCTGATTAAGAATCTGTGGCAAGACTTGGTCAATGGTCACTAAAAGAGTGCGAGCAGTTTTGCCAAGAAAAATGTGCAAAAATACCAAGATAAAAAATGGGGAAGGCTGATCGAGAAATACCCCAGAATTCTTGCAGCTGTAATTTTAGTCTACTGGAGGTAAAGCAACCAACGTCTGCTTTTTGTTTGATTAGATTTGATTAGAATCGCACCGTCAAATGTTAGTCATATTGTGTAAATCACACTGTAAAAAGTCCATTCCAATTCCAGGTTGTAATACAAAACATGGAAAAGTTTACGTGGGGGTGATTTAATCAACACCTTCAGACCAATCAGAATCCAGAATTCAACAGCACTGAGGTAAAAGAGCACCTTCTCCATTTCTGAGGGAACACATGGAGATTTCAGCAAGGCCTAACCAAAAGGAATACATCATGGACTGGGAATAATTGATGGAATAAAGACGATACATGTGATGAATTCGTCACGCTCGCTCAGTAACAGAGAAAACAACACTTGAAGGATTGTACGTCAGTATAATGAGCTTTAGTTTGAGAGGTGTTATTTTCAGGACCGTGAGGAGAAGGTATGTGGAAACTGGATGAAATATTACAAACATGGCCTACTTTTCACTGTTGGCTTTGGCGAGCATTTTCCTCCCCCACCACCCCTTTTCATGCCCTTGCACATTTGTATCCTCGTAGTATGTCTCACATGTTAGGTAACTGATTTTTGGGGTAAATATTTGAGGCTTGCAGGGGGTAAAATGAACCGGTGGTGCTTTCATTTGCTCGCAGATGGACTATCAGAACCTCCCTGTGGAGATTTCCAGTCGCACTATGCACCATTTGCGTTGCGATCTGTCGTGCAGCGTGTGGTCCAGTGGGGTTTCTCCTGGAGGTCTCCGGATTTGGAATAAAGGCACAATGCCACGGATTTCATAAGTGAGGTCAAAAGAGTAGGGAGGGCCTGGCAGGAAATATATGCGACATTTGCTTTTAAACTGGAAAGGAATGTTTGGTTGAACTTGAAGCTTTCGGTATTTTACAGAAGAAAGACCTATTGGCAGGTCCAGCTGTACATTCCTCACTCCCATAAGTACATGCTTTTCCTGGCTAGTTATTTATTTGTGTAAACTGAATCATTCCTTGTAGTTAATCAATAACAAGCTGGGATTTTAAGGACTGTTAAGCCATACTTACTTATTTATCTTCTTATTTTTTGGCTTGCTAAATTTCTCCAAATATTTTCATTGATATTTTTGCTTTTTTTTAAATTTATAAACATTGACATATATTTATTAGTCAGATTGGATAATTTTTTTGTGTATAAGTTTTCCATTACTGAATACTTCATATACTTCAGTAGTTCTTGAACAATAAGCTAGAAGTTTATCTGTCTGTCTGTCTGTCTGTCTGTCTGTCTGTTTGCTTACACTACAGTTACTGCATAATTCATTGTATTCAGTGAACACTAAACTAGGAGATTAAGGATTAACTACTTATTTATTTTTGTTTGTTTGTTTGTTTGTTTGTTTGTTTGTTTGTTTTCAACGTATGGCAGTTAGTGAATAATAATCTACACCGTATAACCAGATAAGTTCATTAAACTAATTACCTCAAAATTTTTTGAGTTGATAAATCAATTTCTTTAAGCCAAATACACTTAAATATAACAAGTTTGAGTTAGATTTTCGCTATATTTAAGTGTATTTGGCTTGAAGAAATTAAATTTTTGAGGTAATCAGTTTCCTCAGATTTTTGGAGTTAAATGAACTTATCCGGTTTTACAGTGTAGGATTGTTAACAAATAAATTGTATGAATTCCGGTGAAATCACAGTTGTTTGTTACATTTTCTTATGGATTTTTTGTGAGAAATGAGATTGAAGAAAAAAAAAAGAAGAATGTAAAGAAATAAACGACATTAAATGAGGGAAAAAAAACTAAAAACAAACCAAGACAACTTAGAAAATATGAGACACCAATGGAACAGCAAGAAAAATACATGAAACCAGACTTTTCTTTTAAAAAAGCTGATTAGATGGTCTCCCCCCCCCCCCCCCCCCCCATTGTTTTATTTTTTTAATGTAAAGTAATAAAAACTGGGGGGCACAATGGCTTGGTGGTTCGCCTCACACCTCTGGGTTTCGGGGTTCAAATCCCACCTCCACCCTGTGTGTGCGGAATTCATGTTCTCCCCGTGCTTTGCGGCTTTCCTCCGGGTACTCCGGTTTCCTCCTCCAGTCCAAAGCCATGTGTTCTAGGCTGATTGGCATTTCCAAATTCTCTGTAGTGTATGAATATGTGTGTGATTGTGCGCTGCAATGGGTTGGCACCCTATCTAAGCGGTCCACCACCTTGTGCCATGAGGTCCTTGGGATAGGCTCCAGGCTCCCCTACGGTCCTGTGTAGGATAAGCGGTACATAAAATGGATGGATTGATGGATGGACGAGTAATAATAAGTGTTTAAAAGAAGGTTCATTTTGGAAGTCCTGGAGAAGCCTTCACGGACGGTAGACTGATACCAACTCTGAAATCTGTTGAACACGTGTGTGGCGTGTAATGGAAACCGTCATGCTTTTTTTTTGTGGGTTCTGTGGGCTGCCACGCTTGTAAGTAGCATTACGTGTGCGAGCGTTACATCACAGTCACACTTCCTCTCAAGTAAACCGCAGTGCCGAGCTCTTGAGGGAAGAGAATCTTTGAACGCTCGGCTAATAAGATTCCAATTATAGGCACATCATTTGGAAAATGTCACCACTCAGGTTCCATTTCCTGGCCAGGCCTCGAAGGAACGAATTCCTGATGGATGGCTTTAATTTGGTCTTACCTTACCTCCTTTCAATCAGCCGAGTGATTGAGCTTTTCTGTCACAGCGTTCCTTTTGACCTAGAAACTTAACGCAAGAGCAGAAAAAAAAATAACTGTTACATACTGTAAGTTTCAGGAAATGAATAATACGGGTTCGAATCAGCCTGTTCTTAAAAACTATTTGGAAGAGGTTGATTAAAATGTGATGTCATCGGTGTGAGAAATGGGTCAACTGCAACACTTTGGATGGACTGTAAATATAACGGAATGTAATCATTTCAGCACGGTTAGCACGTTCGCCTCACACCTCCAGGGTCGGGGGTTCGATTCCCACCGTGGCCCTGTGTGTGCGGAGTTTGCATGTTCTCCCCGTGCTGTGGGGATTCCTCGCCCAGTCCAAAGACATGCATGGTAGGCTGATCGGTGTGTCCAAAGTGTCCGTAGTGTATGAATGGGTGTGGATGTTTATGTGATTGTGCCCTGCGATGGATTGGGACCCTGTCCAGGGTGTACCCCGCCTTGTGCCCCATGCTCCCTGGGATAGGCTCCAGGTTCCCAGCGACCCTGAAGAAGGATAAGCGGTATAAAAGATGGATGGATGGATGGAGAATGGTTAGTAAGCATTCGGCGAGTTATAAGGAGGTTAAACTGGATAAATAACGTTCCTGCAATGTTCTAAAAAAAAAAACATTTGCTCTAAAAATGCACACAGCTCACAGTTCCAGGGTTCGATCCAGAAAGTCACTGAGATCACATTTGTTCCCCATTCTGATGTTTGATTTATTTTTTTATTATTATTCCCCCTCATTCTGACGCTTGATACTTTAACTGAAGCTCTGCATGATTTTGACCTGGATTTTGACCTGTATCTGCCACTTGATTGGATGATTGCATGAACGTACAAAACCAACAGCACTTCAATCAGGCTAATTTGTTTTGTTTTTCCCACCCCAGCCGTCCTCATCATGTCCCATTCATCCTTCACCTCCTGACCTAAAGATCTCTAAAAGAGCTTCACTTTGTCCAAATCGAAAAGATCCAAGTCTATCCCTGCACTACACAATCTCCAGTGTGTATCGATGGCACGAATCAACCCGTATAATAATAGCGTCTTGTTTGAATTAAGTTTTTGGATCTCACTTCCCTCAGTTTGCCTACATTTCAGTTCCCATTTGATTCACTTTAGTAGGATTACACAGTCCATGATTGTTGTGGTTTGGTGCCGTCCCAGTCCTCCCCTCCGAAAAAACCCTGGCTGACCCTCCGGCGCTGGAAATATCTCGCAACGACGTACTCTGTGTGTGCAGCAAACACCATCTGCAGCTTTGGGAATGCGGCCGTCTCGGGGGAGTGTGTGCTCACCCACTGGGAGATTTATGCGATGCATCAGGAGCTTGAGCAGCTCCACTGACTCCGACATGACTGAGTGTTCTCTTCGGAGAGTGCCACGGTGCAAATGCGTTTCTTTAACGGCAAACACGTTTTACACGATCTCAAACATGGTCGCTTGTGATGTGAGTCGGTGAAGGATGGAAAAACTAGCCAGTTTTAGTGTGATATCGTTCCACCGTGGGATCATATCCGAGTACCGCGTGGTGCTGGGACCGTTAAACCGTTAGATCAGACGTGTCCGACTCATCTAAGGTGACTTTCCATATTGCACTTGCAAAAAAAAAAAAAAAAAAAATCAGTTTAGTGATAAATAACACATTAACCAGTCTCCTTAAATATGTTCATTTATCACCATTTATCTGAAAGATACATCAGTATATTTCCTACAAAACAAATGATCAGACTGCAAACCATTAGCAAAAATCCTCAAATTTTCCAAACTGTGGTTTTACTTTACAGTGCTTTGCATGCTGAGCATACCCCCAGCCCCAAACCCGCCCCGCCCTCCCCGACCCACTGAACTTTTCCACATTTGTGTTAAAACCTCGAATTGAAATGGATCTAATTGGGATTATATGTCAAAGTGTTGGCTTGCTAATAAAGAATTACATCATTAGCACATTTTGTGAGGTTAGCTGAGTTTACAGCCCTGAGTTTATCGCTCTATTTTGCCCCCAAGTGGAAAAAGAGACACGCTCTATTTTTTCCCCCCGATTCCAGTCCACGAGACCATTCGTTTGGTGGGCTGGATTAGAACCTTTTATCGGACTTGTCTCGGCTCACGCGCTATATCTTATTTGATCAGTCTGAATGAAGGACAGAACGATTAGCATATGCTAATCGTATGAGTCATGGGTGTGGATTAGCATTCCCTTTAGTGCTCTTTACGGACTGTCTCGCCCTGCAAATACAGAGAAACTGAAATCGGACCCGTTATTCAACATCCATCTGTACTCGGAGGCTGAGCGTGCCAGTCCTGCCCACGCTGAGAGCTGGTGACTAGCCATGCCAGCTAACTGACTGCCAGACTGAGAGACACTTTTCTCTTTCACCGCCTCCTTCACGTGTAAATGTCAAAGGACACAGCGAAGTACCACGCCAGAAGGTCCATTCATGAAAAGAACGATTCACCTGCTGTTGAACGAGTCAAGCGACGATAGTCCGTTCTGTCCGAGTTCTGATATCGATCCGGTAGTGAGATCTTTATGGTAACCGCGGTAACGGAGTCATCTCGCTGCAAAACTTCTGTCACTAGGTTATTCTTTGAAGGATAACGGTCATCCTGAAGCACATGAAAGATGTTAATGTGAAGTGTTTAGTGTTTCTGGTGGTTGGTTAGTGATGTATTTTCATTCTTCCTGTAAGAAGTTAGCGGGCCTTGCTAGTGCAGTTACAGTGAGAGCAAACGTTTCAACAAACTCGAACATTAGTGATAGTCGTCAAGTTTCGATCTTAGCTCCGAACAACAAAAGCTTATTTTCTGATCATTTTCCAGTGACGTTTTGCGTCATATGAATAAGAAATGCAGTGTAGAAGCAGTCGAGACGTTACTCGGACTCAGAGTCCCAGAATGCAGTGCAGCTATACCGCTCCGCTAGGTTAGTTAGCGACCTACGAGATGACGATGGCCTCGACGATGGTATTTATGCGAAAGTTGAAGCGTTGGAATCTAAACTGTTTGAGCAGGGTGTACATATGAGACGAAGGGTATATTTCACAGGCACTACTATCAGCACGGCATTGTGGGTAATGCATAGGAAAGCTTCACCCAAACCAAACTGACCAACATGTTGAAAGAAGTTTAGACTAAAAACTCCTCAGACATAAATATACATCGGACATCGTTGTTCGTCATAAAGATTGACATGCACTGTAAGTCGATCAGGGTGGTATTTTTTCCCCCTTTAAGCCAAGTGGTGTACAACGTTTTGTGCTGTAGTGGTGTACAATGTGTCACACATGTTCACGTCATAAAATACATCCGATTGGAAAATCCAATCTAATACCAATCTAGAGTATTGACCTGATCTGTAAATCCATCATACGTATTGTAGCTAATTATCGTTTAACAATCTGGCTTGGGCCATTTTTGTAATCACAGGGTCAAACTGTTTTGACCTTTGACCCTTCCTCGGTCCCTAAAGCTTCCATGCAAAGCAACGTTGGCACGGAAGCCGTCCATGAGCCAACGGCCTCTTCACATCCCCTTGTGAGGGAAGTAGCAGCGGTGTAAGACATCTCCTCCCACTCCGTCTGAGTGTGCACAGTGTGGACACCAGCTCTGGTAGAATACGAGGCCCTGTCTCTGCAACACACACACACACACACACACAAACCATGTATTATGGAGTATATATATATATATATATATATATATATATATATATATATATATATATATATATATACACACATGCCAGGTGGCCAGTTTTAGCAAGAGGATGCTAAATTTGCTGGTTGCCAGATTCAACAAGATGTTAATTCCTCATTCTTGTCCTAGTCTTGCACTTGCAGTGCGATAAAGCTCATTGAAAGTGCAAACTGTCTCACCGTTTCAACGTGGAGATTTGTTGACAACTATTACAATTTTTCCAAATGTACTCAAATATGACGCTTCGAATTTGTTTTTTTCTTCCATTTAAAGCAGGTGAATTCGAAATGATTGCTATGAAAATCGATCCGGTGGACTGGTGATATTGTTGCAGGTATTAACAGGTATTTTCTTCCAAAAAATTTTCTCCATTTATTTATGCACACAAGGTATCATCTAATTAAACAGGTATACATTTGCATACTCAATAAAACAAACAAACAAACAAACAAACCAACAAAAATAAATCATTTTCTGAGAAGCTTGTTGGAATGTCACTTATTCATTGTTTCATCAAGAAAATACTCTGTATTGTTTGTTTTGTATATTGTTAATATTGTTTTTTGTTTTTTTTTAATGCCATTTTCATTATAAAGTCTAACATAAAGCAAGATTTTGAGAAATTTCCCTGTAATAATCTTCTAAATAGGGATAGGAGAAGAATGGATATTTCACGAATGCATGTCATCTAGGAACAGATTTTTGTTTCCGAACAAAAGAAAATATCATTTTAAGAAAAGGTTTGTTTAAAAATACGCACGTTTTCATATATGTCCAATCTAATTAATGTTGTGTCTAAGGTTTATAAAGGAAATGGACACACATATCATAATGACGCATACAATTACATATACAGTATGTATGACATGATGCGATTGTGAAATGGGCGGAGCTTAAAGAAGAGTTCATATTTGCTAAGTTTCAGATAAGGTGGTAGTCATGAGTGGACAAAAACAAGAACACGATGAGTTGTGCAATTGATCGGAAAAATCTGGAAGAATCTTTCCTTAATGTCTGCTATCATACGATAGAAACTTTTGCTCCGTCACCAGCCTCACCCTTAGTTAATAAGACACACACACACACACACACACTTCCTAGTCTTGCTTTTATCCGGCGTTTTCTTTTTTTCAAGTTACTGTTGGATCAACTGTCTCATCATTCCAGCATGGAAATTTGTTGCTAGCCACCTTCCATTTTGTTTCCTGTAGAACCTGCAAATTATAGGTTGTAAGTCGTGGTCAGTAATCGCCACAACCTTGTGTCTTATAATGGACTGGCTATAAAAAGCAAGCCACTAGCAAGCTCACGCTATGACCTAAATCAACCCAGACTTTGCTTAGCTTCAACCGCCATTCATCTCACCCCATCTCTCTATAACCCACACCGCAAATGAGCCCAATCTGTCTTTACTGCCTTCTCTGAGACATGCACTGTAGGCGATCTATTTTTGGTGTCGCGCTAAGAAAAAAAAAAAAACAAAGGTGAACACGAATGTGTCCTGCTCCCGGGGCCACGGGGTTCAGCTGACTCGCATGTGATTGCACCAGATTGGTCTGACATTTTGTGATAATAGCCTCATCTGCCTTCCTGGTCACGAATTCAAACCATGCCAAGCTCCTGTTTAGCTGACCTGACATTTAGTTATTCAATAATACATATACTAGTCGTATCTAGGATACTTCTAGTGATTTCGTGTCCTGGTTACGAGATCTATAAATACCGGTTGCTCTTTTCACGGATACGCTTGCTTTTTCGACTCCTGAAAGCGCTTCTCTTCCTCTCCAAATTCGTTCCAGACTTTTTTTTTTTATTTTGGCATTTTTGAAGCAGCCAGAGGTCTTTCATTAGCCTGTTTCCATACCAGCTGTGTCAGTTTCTCCTGTTTGGGATTTTAAGTGAAGACATCGCTAAGCTAGTTTCCAAATCAAGCTCGGTAACAACGGCCAATTCCATGAGTCAGTTCAGTAATTCGATTTTTTTTTTTTTTTAGTGTTTTGTTTAAGTGAATCAAAATTTGTGTGTTTAGAACCTCATCATTTAATCTTGCACTTATAGCAGGGACATTTCGAGCTATACGTGATATAAACAGTCGCTTAGGGCATTAAAAATAATATCTAATAATGTAATTTTATAAAAATTTTATCGGTTGTTTGTTGACATGTATTATATTATACAGTCCCTCCCAAACTATTCGAAACTATTTTATTTTTATTTTATTTTTTTTCCTGTAGATTTGAGTTTGAGATCAAAGGATGCAAGGAGATATACATCCAAATATTAAGTGTTCATTATTTTAATTTACTTCCAGACTTATCTGCTCTCATACTTTTTCCCGTCTAAACTCGGGTGTTCCGATACGACAGCTTCCATGTTTTATGTCGTTTACAACGCGTCTAGATGTAAACACCAGGAAATAAATGAAAGCTGAAATCCTAAACATTTATCTCGTGTCCATCTTTTGATCTCAAACCCGGATGTATACGGTGTAGAGCACAAACACGTGAATCGGCCTCGCCGTAACAATAGTTTCCTAGTGGATTCGATCTACCGTTTATACTGTACGTCATTATCGATATTATCATTATTATTATTATTATTATTATTATCTGTTGCTTGTCTATATTAAATATGGTGCTTATACATATTACGTACATCACGTATGCAATCTGAATAAATGACATAATACAAGTACGTCACTGGAAATGACGAGGGATTTACAGTTCAGCCTCATACATCGTGTCTCATCGATCTGGAAGCTTCCTTTCGTTCTTTTTGCTCCTGGGAACACTTTTAAAGCAGGAATGCATCCTTAAAGTGGTGGATTCGGATGTCGTTTCTGGGTAACTGTAGTAACGTCAGGGTATTCGGATGCGTCCACGGTTTTTCTAAAAACAACGTGTCATCAGCTTAGTCATGGACGTAAACTTTAGCGAGATTAAAACGAGCCCAAATGCCTGGAAATAGGCTTAATCATCAGAAATGTTAGCAATTGAACATATTTTTACGCTGATATTTTTTTTTGTAGTGCAGTTTATTTATTTATTTTCCTTTTTCTTAAGCAGGAAAAAGTTCTTTGAAGCCCACGGCCTGGTTTTTAGCCTTTGTTTCCAAAACCTAATCAAATTAACGAGGAATTAAGCGGATGATGACGCAACACATGCAGGATGTGAGTGGACTGGGACGTCATGACTGACAATGATCAGGATCAGAAGTAACTAAGGAGAGGAAGAGCATGTATCAGCTTTACAGTAATGAGTGTGTGTGTGACGGGCATAAACTACAGTGTGTGTGTATTGTCTATGTATCGTCCGGTTTCTTATAATCCTCATGTCTCAAGAGTAATGATCTTGACTATAGCCGAATTCATCTCATGTAATGTACTGTATATTTGAGTTAAATAGAGATTTACTATCAGAAGCCAGCTAAAGAAGTTTGTTCAGGATTATAGTGCTGGGATTTAAATTGTATACATGTGTGTGTGTGTGTGTGTGAGAGAGAGAGAGAGATCCTGACCTGTGAAAACCTGCTCTCACACAAGTTTAAAGTGGATTTAACTCTCTGGCAAGCGAAGGTGTTGACTAGCTGCTGTTTCTGTAAAAAACAGATGGCGGCTGTTTTTTTTTATTATTATAATTATTTTTTTATTTCCTCGTCAGCTGTGAAAAAGTGTCAGAAATCTGTTTTTGCAACGAGAAGGATAAGCCTGGAATGGAATAAGTTTCATGCCAGTGTCAATGCTAGCGCTGTTGAATTTGGAAACGTCACACTTGCTAGTTAATGAACCGTGTTGATTAGGCATTAGGGACGTCTAGGATGAAAATAGATAAATGATCTGTAAAGAAATTCCGCATTAGAGCGTTTTGCACGTCTGGTCAAGTTTCCATTTCTGCCTTTTGTTTGTTGGTGCAAGGTGTAAAAGAGGTTAAAAAAAAAAAAAGTGGAAATAGGAAACTAGCCTCAGGCATAAAATGAGAAGCAAATATTGATCCAGGGAATGGAAGGATCAAACAGGAAATGTTTTTCCACGTAGAAAACCTCTCCGAGGCTCTGAGCCAGAGCTGAGGGTTTGAGGAGCTCTGTGTGTGATGTGAAGAGTTATAATTGTTTTTTTTTTCATTCATTATTTCATCTCGAGGACTATTACTTTTCTTCAGTTAAACCCAGCTGATTACAGACCAGATCGCAGTCATCTGTTAAATACCGAAAGAACGTACTTTCCAGAGAACAGATACCGAAAATCATGGGTCGGATGAATGATACGAAACGTTCTTCTGAAACTGGAAGCTCAAGTGTGATTCACAAGGAGGCATTTCCTGTACTAACGGACAGGTTTTTGTATTTTAATATTATTTTCAACGAAAGCACACTAACATACAGGCAGAAATGCTTTGCTCCAATTAAATATATCTAGACGCAAAGGCCACGCCCCCTTCATTGGAACTACAGGCATGGAGGCCACTCTCATTTAAATAGCACAGACATGTACAGAGGCCACACCTCCTTCACTGGGACTGACATGTACCTAGGCCTACTGGAAATTACATTTGCATAGGCCACGCCTCCTTCACTGGAACTGCAGTCACAGAGGACACACCTCCTTCACTGGGACTGACATGTACCTAGTCCACGCTTCATTCACTGGAAATTACGTTTACATAGGCCACGCCTCCTTCACTGGAACTGTAGGCACAGAGGACACGCCTCCTTCACTGGGATTGACATGTACAAAGGCCACACCTCCTTCACTGGAACTGCAGGCACAGAGGACACACCTCTTTCACTGGGACTGACATGTACATAGGCCACGCCTCCTTCACTGGAACAGCAGGCATAGAGGACACACCTCTTTCACTGGGACTGACATGTACATAGGCCACGCCTCCTTCACTGGAACTGCAGGCACAGAGGACACACCTCTTTCACTGGGACTGATATGTACATAGGCTACGCCTCCTTCACTGGAACCGCAGGCACAGAGGACACACCTCTTTCACTGGGACTGACATGTACATAGCCTACGCCTCCTTCACTGGAACCGCAGTCACAGAGGACACACCTCCTTCACTGGGACTGACATGTACATAGGCTACGCCTCTTTCACTGGAACCGCAGTCACAGAGGACACACCTCCTTCACTAGGACTGATGTTTGCAGAGGCCACACCTCCCTCAGTAGGACTGATGTATACAGAGGCCACACCTTCTTTACTGGAACTGCAGGCGCAGATGTGTGCATTGAGATGGACGCGTAGAGATGCCACACTTCCTTCACTGGTACCGATGTGCACAAAGGCCACACCTCCTTCACTGGGACTAGGACGGTTGGCAAACAGGCCACACCTCCTTCATTGGGAATAGCCAGGGAGGCTGTATTGTAAATATTGACCCCAGAGGCAAGTCTGTGATACAAATAGGGCACTAAGCGTTAAGGGCCCTTGCTGAAGGGCGCAAAAACGGCTCTTTGTTATTTGCATTTGAAATTAAACCTGACTGGTCACTACCACAGAAGTCTAACCACTGAAATACTTGCAGAACTTCAGCATGGTGTCACGTTTGGTCCAGTTTCCATTTTTGCCTTGTTGGTGGAAGGTATAAAGGAGGAGAAGAGCAGAATGGAAATAAGCAGTGGGCATGGAGGGAGAAGCAAATATTGACCCTGCGAATGTAGGGACTGAACAAGGAAAGCCTTTCGAATGTACAAACCTTCTCCAAGAATCGAGCTGCATGTGTTTTCAGAGGAAAAGAGAGACAGGGTGTACATACAGCAGTGCTGTTTTCGTCTCACATTTGCAGTTAATACTCAGCGTCCATTCATCAGTCTCGTAATTATGTTATGACATCCATTTGATGATCGGTTTTGAAAATAAATCCAATCATCTAGCGATTATTGCAGTCTGATGATGGCTTGCGAGGGATTATAATTCTTGACCAACAGCCTTTTGACTATTGTGCCAACCGCTAAACCACCGTACCCCCCTACCTCACAGTCATAACATAATAATAGTAACGTTTGTCTTATCTACTCGTTCAGAAAAACCTTGGCCGCATCAGCATCACTCCCTGCTTTTCAACCGAAAAACTAGGGTTGAGGCGCGATGACATCACTTCTCCTCACAGCAGGAGTTTAAAGTAAGTTCACAAGTGACAAGGCACTGCTTAATCATACACGGAGGGTCTTAACTCCCTTGCTGCGGTCAATATTCTTAAGCTTTACACACACACACACACACACACACACACACACACACACACACACTCACTTTCTGGAAACCCTTTTCTCATTATTACAAACATCTGTGGGATGCTAGAAGTTACTCCTCTGCTAGATGTCTTCCAGTATCTTCTGGGAAGATGTGCGAAAAAGAAACGAAGTGAAGTCCACAAACCCAGTCATCATGAACTGTACATCTACATGGCTAACACAATGTAACAATTTTATTAAACATCTTTATACCATGGCACTGTTGCATTCTCAAATCTGATTGGTCAGAAGGTGTTGGATCATTTTATAACAGAAACATTATTGTTGGTACAGTAACCACTCATTCACAGGGACTTGTACGGCAGCTGTGCCATTTCACACCACAAATCTAAGACAAATAATAATAATAATAATAATAATATATTAAAAAACATGTTCTTATTTAGCAACGAAAACATAATCCTTGATATAGGGGTGTTTTCTGTAAGGAGACCTTTATGTAGTGATGATGGAAGGAGTCTCCAGTTTCAGTACTTTTCACATCTCAATGGTAAAACTGTAACATTTTGTCCATGGGAGACTTTTGTTTCTTGCTGCATTTTTATTTATTTATTTATTTATTTATTTATTTATTTATTTATTTAGTCGTATTAACTTCAAAAGAGAAAAAAGAGAGGCGGTACGGTAAGGGAATGACTGTTTATACCTGCTATAATGTACGTGGTAACAGGAACGAACTTATCTTGATCATGTTCTATGACATTAAATGTAACAATAAATGGATAAAAAGTGCAATGTGTTGATTGTCAGTTTAAAAAAGAAATGCAATCACTGCCAAATTGCTGAGGAATTAGAGGAACCAAGCACTTTGGGAATTATCGTGATTGTTGGACGATAATAAACTTCAGACTGGTGACAGTGACTCCACTTCATCACATCATCACACTCGGCGTTCATTATTTTCTGTCGGGGAAATACCGGAAAGAAGAGGACTGGAGACTACATTTCCCATAATACATGGAGGCCTACAAACATGGCCGCCATGGACCGCAATTCCCAGAACACTCTCACCTTCATTCTAATCAGGTACACCTGCATCCAATCCACAGCCCAATCACAGCCACAGGATTTAAGGATTTTCCATTCACTCACTCTTTGGGAAATAATGGTGTAGTTTCACGTGTGTGCTGGCATTGCCATGGGTCGGTCGGTCTCGGTCTCGGTCTCGGTCTCGGTCTCGGTCTCGGTCGGTCGGTCGGTCGGTCTCGGTCGGTCGGTCTCGGTCGGTCTCGGTCTCGGTCGGTCTCGGTCTCGGTCGGTCTCGGTCTCGGTCGGTCTCAATTTGCTGATCACCTGACCCTTTTGCCTGCCTTGACTTTGCTCTTGTCTTACGATTTGGATTTGTTTACTGGACTTTATTAAATATGTTGTTTATCCTGCACTTGAATCCGTCTCCTCGTCTCTGTAGTGACAGATCATTAGGAGTGGATGAATATAAATGTACAATTTCTGATTGAAAAATAAATAAACGCCTTCTGATCAATCAGCTTTGGGAATTCAGCAGCACTTCGGTATAACTGAACTTACAAACTCGAAGGGTTTCTGTCTGTTTTGTTATGTGTATCCTACTAGAGATGTTAATGAGGAGCATATGGAACCTTCAAGATGGAATTTCATCAACAACCCAAATGTCAGCTCATGACATCATCACTGTTCGTCCCGGATATCACCACGGTAGATTCAAATCCTTTACAGGAAATGACAAGAATTTTTATAGCAATTCTTTTTTTGGCGGTGTTTTATTATCTTAGGTTCTTTGGATGGGTCAGGAATTTTACTGATGTGTCATTTGTGAACGAATCGACTCTTTGAACCGACTCTTTTAAACGAATATTGATCGTTGACTGAATATTGATAAATGTCTTTCCATTTCCTTCGCTTACTGTTTTGTAGACGCACGCAACGCTGCCACTCATGCAGTGTAAATAAATAAATAAATAAATAAATAAATACATAAATGCTTCCATGGAAAACAGCTTTTCAATATCTGAGCTGTTTGTTAATGTGAACAGTGAGCCGTTTCTCAGTCGACTCTGCAGTGCTGCTTCTGAAAGAGGTACTGAATGTAAACATGTGTATTAACAGAAACAATCAGTTATCTGTCTGTCTGTCTGTCTGTCTATCTTTCTGTCTATCTTTGTCTATCTATCTTTCTGTCTATCTATCTGTATGTCTGTCTGTCTGTCTATCTATCTATTTGTCTGTCTGTCTGTCTCTATCTATCTATCTTTCTAACTATCTTACTGTCTATCTGTCTATCTGTCTGTCTATCTATCTTTCTGTCTGTCTATCTATCTATCTGTCTGTCTGTCTGTCTGTCTATCTTCTCTATCTATCTATCTATCTTTTTAACTATCTTACTGTCTATCTATCTATCTAGGTATCTGTCTGTCTGTCTATCTATCTATCTATCTATCTTTCTAACTATCTTACTGTCTATCTATCTATCTAGGTATCTGTCTGTCTGTCTGTCTATCTATCTATCTATCTATCTATCTATCGATCCAACCATTATTTGTCTGTCTATCTGTCTTTATTGCTCCCTTTCTCTCTAATATGATTATATAGCGATATATACTTATATATACTTTTTTTGTACCCAAACACCATGGGGGGCACTAACTTCTGCCCTCATCTGTGTACAGCAACTTGTGTGTGTGTGTGTGTGTGTGTGTGTGTGGTGCTTTAGTGAACTCTGCTGGCAGCGATGGTCAGAGCAGTCTGGTTCCGATTACTCGCAGTGTTACATGAAGTTTCATTCCTCTGCAGCATGTTTTTATTAACCGATAAATAAGTATGCGAATAATGTGAATAAAAGTGGAATATTTTCCCATAACCGCATGACCCGAAGTGTTTTAATCCTCCCACACCTCATCGATTAAAGAATGTTAAAGAATGACAGCATACTTTTTATTTTTGATCCTTTTATAGTTATCCATTTACTGTCTTAGAATGTTGGTGAAAGCAGATAGTTCTTGTTAAGTCACGGTACAGCCGTTCCCTCACCTGCGTCTCTTTTCTCTCTCTGTCCAGAACTTAATAATATAAATACAACCCTGTAGCTGTGACTGAGAAACCACAAGTTACAGCTTTACCTCGGACTATTGTGAGCGCTGACACTGGAGACTCCTTTCCTAAATGATTATGTGCAATACAAGCCCCTGTGTAAGTTGTTACTATGGAAACCGTAACTTCACAGAACATGCGCACTAATAGAAACCTTTAGACCAATCAGACTGGAGAATTCAGCAGCACTGTGGTCTTTGTACTAAAATCGAATCACTAAAATGTGATAGAAGTGTAATATTTCTAACGTAAACGTTATATCGGGACGACATTTCAGCCACTGAACACCATTATACATGTTACTAAAACCTCACTGGTGCTCAAAATAAGTTCCCAAGTCAGAAATATATACAGTGTTTACATGAATCGTTAACAACAAAAACTATATCTCCTCATTCAGTCCTCAGTAGTTTTGCTCGGTGCCGAAAGTGAATATTTAGTGTTGTATTGCTTAGATCTAAATGTCTCTAAAGCTACAGTGGAGCAAAATAAATAAATAAATAAACAAAACAAAACAAAACAACAACAACAACAAAAAAAACCCTGATGTTTTGAGTCTCATTTCGATGGAAAAGGATCATTAGATGCAGCTCTGTATTCCTGACTAATGGAAATACTGACACCTAGTGGTCATTTTGAAGTTATTTTTTTCTACTTAAACCAAAATGATTTGTTTGTGTTTTTAGAGAGAATATGAAATATACATATTACACAACAACGTTGCTGAATTATTGACTCTGATTGGTCAGAAGTTCATTTATTTATTATTATTTTTTTTTCATTTACAACCACACTGGCTGTAAATGAACAATAGTTTTATATTACAGGTTGAACATCCATCCATCTTCTATAGCACTTATCCTTCCTTCAGGGTCACGGGAAACCTGGAGCCTATCCCAGGGAGCATGGGGCACAAGGCGGGGTACACCCTGGACAGGGTGCCAATCCATCGCAAGGCACAATCACACACCCATTCATACACTACGGACACTTTGGACATGCCAATCAGTCTCTCTCTCTATATATATGTATGTATTTTTCTACAGATCAATCAGATCACTGACACCTCTAGTTTATATTAATGCGCTCGTTAACACCTAATCGTTTCTTTAGCAACAGCTCATCCACAAGGACTCGTATCACTGATGCTCCACATAATCTACGCCTAATAATGAACAGAGTTCAAAGTGTTGTTGTTTAACAAAGGAAAAAAAAAAACAGACTCCTTGATGTGGTGAAGTATTTTTGTCAAGAGACGTTAATGTAACATTTATAGAAGGAGTCTCCAGTGTCAGCGCTGTGCTTTGTAAACTTTCCCAGCACAGGAAAGTGTTCAGGACACAGGAGATTAAGTGTAACTGTCCTCGTTAAATTCAACGGGGGGGGGGGGGGGTTTGCTAGTGAGGGAAAGACTGTTTATAGCTGCTATAACGTAAGCAGTAACAAGAACCAACAACATTAAATGGAAACTGTTAAAAGGCTTGACGTGTCATTAATTAATCGATTAAAAATAGTCCTTCTGTCCGATCGCTGTGTTAGGAGAGGAATACAACACTTTGCTGTTGTAGGAAAATAATAAACTTCCGATCACACTAATCTGGATTATTTTCGCATAACAGCACAAGCCCATTGTGTGTTATTCTTTACTTATGGGATACAGCGGATATTGCAGTGTGTGTATATATAAAACTATTATTCTTAATTACAGGTTCACTGCAACTGGACAGACTGGAGAAAAAAAGACCAGGTGATGTTGTTATATACATATATAAACAGATCAAATTCATTAAAAGTGTCTTTTTCACAAATATACATTTTGTGTGTGTGTGTGTGTGTTTCATTTCACAAATTTGAATTCATATATATATATATATATATATATATATATATATATAAACAACATAAATAAACATGAACACTTTTGTATTATACAAACAAAACAAATGAAAAGTATAAAAATATATTTAATGCTATATTTTCATTTTGAAAAATATAGACATAAGATATATATATAAACAATATATACACATATTACATAATACACTATATATATATATATATAATACAAAAGTATTCATTTTTATTTCTGTTGTTTTTATAATATAAAATACTATTGTACATTTGTATTTTTTTTAAAAAGAAAAATGTCTTTCATGAAGAAAAAAAAAAACAACAGTAAAAACCCCCCAGATCAAATTCACTGAAAGTGTCTTTTTCCACAAATATGTATTGTGTGTGTGTGTGTGTGTGTGTGTGTTTAATTTCACAAATTTGAATTTTGCAAATGCACCTCTAGGGTGAGCCAAAGCACCGTTCATGTCCAATCCTTCCATGAAAAAAAAAAAAAAAAAAAAAAACAAACAGAAAAAAAAAAAAAGCAAACCACATTATGATGAAAAGTCAGTCAGTGACATGAGAGTGGATCTGCTGCATCACGCATGCGCGGTTTTTATTCATTCATTTATTTATTTATTTTAAATTAAAAATAATTGTGCATCAATATCCGAAAACCTCCAGTGGATTTTTTATTATTATTATTATTATTTATTTATGACCCATGCAGAGAACAGCTCTCTTTTATTATTGCACGTGGGTTTGTATGCGTGTCTGCAGGCGCACGCGCGTTTCTCATTTCTTATTCCTTACTTATTATTACTACGACACATTTAATCGCGCTTGCAATTAAAAACGCATGATTTGCATTCGCAGATTTTTTTTTTTTTTGCTCTTTTTCTCCCCCCACCGCCTGCATGATGGCGGACGAGTAAAAGCTCGTGCACGCGCCTCCTCCTCCTCCTCCTCTCAGAAGCGACCATGGAGCCCGGTTGTTTTTTTTTTTTTTGCGCATGCGCATTCCGGTAACAGAAAGCCAGAAAGCGCAAAAAGGAGGGAGGAGGAGGGGAAAAACGGTCGATTCATTTCGAAAAATTTCTCGCATTGGAAAAAAAAAAAATTGCGCTTCCGTCATACTGGGAGGGAGGGAGGATCCTTCTGCTCTGCACTGCCCTGGAAAGGGGGGAGAAAATATTCTGTTTGACCCGCATCGGTTTTTTGGGAGGTAACGAAGGCGGTGTGTGCCGCTTTGCTCTTTTTTTTCTCCCCTCCTTTTCCAAATTAGAAATCGTTTTAGAATTTCTTTTTCCCTTGCGCAGGCCGTGCGTGCGCGCGCTTTTATTCACCTCTAATTTGCGCATCCGGATTTGGGGGAAACCGATGCGTTCCTGGGTAAGCTCAACTTCTTTCCTCAGTCCAGACCTCAATGTGCTGCTGTGTTGTGGCAAATTTTTTCTTTTCTTTTTTTTTTTTTTTAAGCGAGCAAGCAAGCGGTTCTTCTGTTTTTGTTTGTTTTGTTTTTCCCTTCCTAAAATGAACTTTCTTTAGGAATTCTCTCTTGATACATTGTAGCGATTTTTTTTAACCTCGCGCCTATAATCGGCGATTATAAGTTGGAGGAATTTATTTTAGGGAATGCAAAAAAGGAAAAAAAAAGGGGGGGAAAGGGGAAGAGGGGAAAAAAAAAGCCTTGATGGCAGGGGGAAACCGAAAACCCCCTAAAGAGCAGCAGCGGCCATATTTGGCGAATTTTCTTTTCCCAGTGAATTGTGCTTTTATTCGACGATTACATGAGCGCGCGTGCTGTCGGATCAGTAATCGATCAAGTTGATTTCCTGCAAGCGCGTCTGGTTTAACGCGTGTCGGATGTCTCGCGCGGTGAAACGCAGAGGGGGGTTTTTATTTGCGGATTCTTCTTGGGGTTTTTTTTTTTTTTTTTTTAAACAGTCTTGAATGCCGTTTTCGTTGTAAAAAAAAAATTAGCGCCCCCTGTGGTCAAATTCTTGAGAAATTAAAGAAATTACGATTCATTCTGATTGCATTTCGCATCGAGATTTATTTATTTATTATTATTGCGCTCGCGCTGTTTTTATTTATTTATTTATTTTTTAAAAGAAGAAAGTATTTTTTTTTTTTCAAACGACACTGTTTAAGAACACTGTTTAATTTGTAGCCTTAGGGAAAGAGCAGTGCACGGCTGCAGCGTCCTTTTTTTTTTTTTCTGATTTATTATGCATTTCCTCCTGCTCATTCCTCAGTTCGTGCACTTTATTAAAAAGCATTTTATATGGTTTTTGTTTCCTAAGAGAAACTAAAGCGCTGCTCGTGCTGCACTGTTTCAGCTTCTTCTCTTTCTGTGCAGGGTTGCATTGATTTATTATATCCCCCCCATCCCCCTTTGCATGCACATATTATAAAAATCAATCAGACTTGTCGGCATGTTTTGCACGTGCATGCATGCGAGTGTGTGTGTGTTTCTTGAGACTTTTTTTTTTTATCATGCACGTATGAAATGCATGCATTTTCATCTTTTCCATAAGAATGAAAATAATAACGACGCGCTGTGCAGCATTTCACAAGTTTACAGGTTAAATCAGGAATAATAATAATAATAATAATAATAATAATAATAATAAAGGACCGAGTTTGATTATTCGAGTATACCGGTTTCTCTCCCAGTAGCATGGCTGTGCTGGATCAACTGATATTTTATTGTTCTAAATAATTCATAGTGTGTTAAATCGATGAGCTCTTAATGTAACGCTGCATCATGCGTGTCCACGCAGATATCTGGTATCGGAGATATTTCCTGAAATTTGCACCGTCTCTCTGCACGGAATCGTTTCTAAGGCCGCTGTAGGCTATAAATCACCCCGTCGGACGTTTCACTTTTCGACAAAACTTCAGAGATACCGGGTTGAAAACATGAAGCTTGGTGTTGAGAGATGGAAGCCATTTTACTCTTAATTTATTCGTAATTTTATGTTTCATACGATGATTGCCGAGTCGTGCTCAGAATGCTAATACTGATGTTGGCTTAGTGCGTCTCCTGCATGGCCTCACATGGAAAATATTTCCTTTCGTGTCCTAAGCCACTCGCTTTTCAAATAACGGACAAAGATTTTGCCTTCAAATGGTGGAAAAATAAATTGCGGGGGAATCAAAGGTGGAAAAAGTAGGCCTATATGCATGTTTTTTGCCCGCCGAATGATCATTCAAGTGAGCGCCTAGATGTCTTGGCCAACTAATTTTTTTCTTTTTTCCTTCTTCGTGTCATGATGCCAGTTTCCATCCCAAATTGAAATTTTTATTGGACACACACAACCATGCGCAGTATAATGCGCAGTGAAATGATTTTTTTTCATCTGTCCGTGACATAGAAAATCGGCCTACAATCGGGTCTTTGTACTGGGGAGGAAACCGGAGTACCCGGTGGAAACCCCCGAAGCACAGGGAGAACATACAAGCTCCATGCACACGGAGCAGGGCGGAGGCGGGATTCGAACCCCCCCCCCCCCCGCCCCCCCGCCCAGCCCTGGGGGTGCGAGGCAAACATGCTAACCACTAAACCCCCTCCCCAAGGAAAAATCTAAAAACCACCGTTTGAAATGCTTGATGATGTAGGCAGTCAAAACCGCTTCCTCATACTGTATAGTGCTTCATGTCCGCCCCTCCCCCACACTTCATTTATTTTCACACACTAATTTATCTCACGTTATTCGCATGACTCGACTTCACATCGAGTTCATTTCCGGGTGTAGTTTTTAACGGTAAAAAGTAATTCGACGACGCATAAACCTTTTGTCGTGGAGGTTTTTTTTTGTTTTGTTTTGGTTTTTTTTTTGGTCACACGCGAGAGGAAGTTTTGCACACGTCAACTTTTCTTTGCTTAATTCTAGAAAATAACGCAACATTTATTTAGTAGGAAATCCCAGCACGTTATGTTAAAACTGCAGTTTTTTTTATTATTATTATTATTATTATTTTAAAAAAAAAATGTATTCATCTTGAGGACGGTTTTTCACCACGGATATTCGCTGAGATGTAAAAACGGAATGCAGACCCAGTCTGTCGATCGTGTCCGTTCTGTTTTGGTCACCCGCATTAGCTGGTTAGGAAAGAACTAAAAGGTCAGGAAGTTTGCGAAACGTATGACGGGTGTAATGGAAGCGTGTTGGATACAGAGAGAAACGTATGCGACATCAGGCTGCTGTAGGAAGTAGTGCTCGTACAGCATTTTGTTTTTTTTTAGGCACGAAACATCTCTTTAATGCGAACGTTAACGTTCTCGTTGCACGTTTTCGGTTTATCGCTCGAGTTTTTGCGCATAAAGTCTTGGCGGTGTGGACATTTTTTTTTTTTTTGCTGTGTTCAGATTTGACCTTTGCGTTTACGCTTCCTCTTCTGCCTTTGTGTCCGGAATTTAGTCTGAACTGAAACTGGAGCTGCACATGGGCACGTGTACAGATCTTTAGGAAATCCGACGGAAAGTGCTACGGTGGATATGCACCGATCTTATTAAATTCGATTTTCTTTGTAAATATATTAATATTTCGCAATATTAATGCGATTTGTAAAAGCTGAGTACTTTCTGACCACTGGATCTTGAGCTGTTCACAGTTATAATATTGTGAGCATAAATTTGCACAGGATTAGGACGTGCCTTGGCCCGAATCTATGGAAAAATCCGTGGTCGTTTCGAAACGTTGCCAGCCCCTTCGGATATCGCAGCGTTTGCTTGATTTTACGCGTTAATTTCTGCGATCGCGAAGTCCTGGAGGTACTGACTGTTGAGATGTCCGAAATCTCAACGTTCCAGCTTCGTCTCGGTCTGTTCCGAAGCACTGACACTGGAGACTCCTTAAATAAATGTTAAGTAAACATCTCCGTACGGAAAACTTCACCATACCAACGATCGCATGCATCTTAAATCCGAATGAGCGCGTTAATAAAACAAAAGGGGTTATAGGAAATGCATTAATATCTTCTGACCAATCAGAATCGAGCATTCGATAGCGCTGTGGTACAACATGATCTATTTTGTAACTGATGTTTGTTCGTGAATATACACTTCGCTATGACTCGTTGCTGTTTGTTTTGCTTCGCTGACCTTCAGTCACGACCCTGCAGGCGATTCCAGGTTGTTGATACAACTTTGTGTTCGTCTGTTGTCGTTTTTATGTCGCCCGTATGTTCTGTAGCTGCAGGATAAATACCATCGACCCTTCGACTTTCAACATCGTGACAGGCGTTTAAATGAATTCATCGTCATGGTACGTGTAAGGCAAAACAAACATGAAGGTACGAATCTGTGGCAAATGAATGAAGTTTTCAGAGTAAAAACAATCGTGAGATCGGGCTTAGCAGTGTTACCTGAGGGATTTCTTATATTCCCGCTACGAGTTTAATAAAAGTTTACTGCGTAACCCTATATTGGACAAAAAGCAATAAAATGCTTTTGTAAAAACGATATGCGATAGCATCCGAGTAACTAGTAGTGAAGTAATGCACGGTGCTTTAAACACGTACAGTAATACTCCAGAAAAAATCGATTGTTAAAGCCGAGCTCCATTTTATTGACTGTTCAAAGGTGGAGGAAATTATAGAACAGTACAAATGTATTACCTGTGTGTGGAAACCGGTTCTGAGTCAAACGATTGTGTAAAAAAACCAAACAAACACAAAACCTTCTTAGCTATGCTATGGGTGCAGCGGCGAGACTCTTTAAACTATATTTCATGTGTCTTTTTCAGTATAAACAATTAATTAGGCGTTGAAATCATTTATTTTACTTTTAACTGTTTAGCGTTTTTTTTTTTTTTTTAAGCTCTTTAATGAAAAACCCTTTGATCGTGATTTTATGTATCCTAATTGAAAGTAATCAGTTCTGAGGCAGAGTTAATGTTACTCCAAAGTTGATTATTTTCCAACAACCGCACATCCCCGAGTAATTTGCCAACTAATACTTAAAAAAAAAAAAATAATAATTTTGCGCTTGCAAAAAGAACGACGTCATACTATTTATTTATCCGTTTATCGTAACATTTAATGTTGTGGAACGCCCACAGAGGATGTTGGTTCCTCTTCTCACTTATGATCTAGAAGCTACAAACAGATGTTCCATCAAACCATATGTTTTGTCACGGAGAAATAATTGGTAAAAGTTGAGAGAAGCCTTATGCACTTTACCGACACTGTTTAAGTTTTAAGCAAAAAATGGTGATCTGACATTTTAATGAAGGAATCAATGTATTTGTGTGTTTTTGAACTTGCAGCCGTATGTCTGATGGAAACCGTCGAGTCAGCTCATCCGAGCTTGCTTTCCCGTGAGCGACGCTACGCGTTCGTACGTTTGTGTCGGATAAGATCAGACCCACATGATCGTACATCGTTGTGGTGACCTCTCTGCTTCAGCGCGTTCATGACACCAGAACCTGTATTTAAAGTTACTTTTACATACCAAGGCCGTTTTAGGAAACAGACGACGTTTATTCCGTGTAGAGCTGAAATCCTAAACCCGATACGTGACCGAGTTTAAAAGCCTAAAATATCAGTAAATATATTTTTTTTCGGCTTCGCTGTATGAGGTTATCGTTCAAGGCCCGGTCTAACAATAGAGTTCACGTTATTGCGATTCTTATTGCAGGGTTGCCATGGTGACGCGGCAGCTCAGGAGTATTGTTTTTTTTTTTTTTCCTGTCCTTGCTTCTTTTTATTTATTTATTATTTAAAAAAAAAACATTTTCAACAAACAATCTCGCAGGGTATCGTTTTGTCAGTCAGTGTTACTTCGGTAGCTTTTTTTATTATTATTATTATTATTTCAAACAATTTGCATCGGAACATTAGCATTTTTAGTCGGTTTTACAAAAACTTTACCGCGAAAACACTGCAAAAAAAAAAGAAAGAAAGCAAGCAGGCAAGAAGGCATGCTGGGAATGTGCTCCTGGTGTCTAACTCATGATATTTATATTTAATCTGTCAATACCTTTTCATAACATGAAGATAACAGGAGCACACTTTCTTGCAACACTATACTACAAAGCAGTCCAGTCTTCCGCCATCTTGGAATTGTTGAGATTGAATGACAGTCGTGCGTATTTATTTATTTTTTTTAAACAAAATACATATATAAAGGGCGTTATCCATCATCCTCACTACAACGTGACCGTGTTTTTTTGTTCAATTTGGAAAGTAGATTCAAAAAAATGCACTTCAGTGTGGATGGAAAGGCGAAACGAATAAGAAGAGTCATTTTTAATGAAATTTAGCTGTGTGTGTGTGTGTGTGTGTGTGTGTGTGTGGGCGAGGCCTTTAATTGGTTGTTAAGATTGGTCACTGTGACTGTAATCAGACGTTTACTTCACAATTGACGTCTTTTCAAAACGCAGATTAACGATGCATTCTTGTCCGTTCCCATGTGTCTGTTCATTTTTTTTTCTTTTCACCCAATCAAATTCCTTACTCCAGTGGCTCTCATAGCTTTTGTGTCTGGCTGTGGCTCTATAAAAATTTCACAACCCCCTCCTTGCCCTAAATCGCACTACAGCAATGGGTGCAGGGTGTGACTGGACTGAAAACCCTTTGTTTAATCCGTTACTGTTGTAAACACGCGTCACGTTGCTACCTCAGCTGCTGCTTCTACTTCACGTTCATAACTTCGTCGTATACGCCGGTTATCCGGCACGCGTGATGTTACGCTCGCTGATCAGAACTCGTTTTTTGCCTAAGAGCTGGTTAGATTTTGGGTTTTATGCTGTTTTCAGTCCGTTTGAATCGCACCCTGATGCGATTCGCTCGTGGAGGTGAGAACGCAGCATTCGCGCTCGGGTGCGAGACCGTCTCGAGTGCGGTTTGATTGCCGTGAGAAAGCGGTTCGATCCCGGATCGGCTCGAGTACGCGACGTGAACGTGTGTTTTTGGTTTACGGGTGACGTTTTTCTGTGGTTAAAATGAACTGAAAGGATGGCCTGAAAGTGCCGTGGGAACGTGATGTGTCCGGGAGATTTGGATTGAGCAACAAATGGAGAACGTAAACCATGAATGTGATGTGCAAAATGTTTTAAACTAGAAATTCCCGTAATTACATAGTAACATATTGAACGTAGCTCTGTGTTCTCTGTGCTCCGGCTGACTGATTTCTATATGCGCGTAGTAAAAGTTTGTTTTTTTCCATTGTTGCCATTCTGACCAATGAATAAAGGAATTTTCTGTTATTATTAATTCTAAGGTCTATTATTTACGTGCAGTGAGAAAACAAACCAGAGAAAATAGCAAATTTCGTTCAGATCCAGACTCGGCAACTGGACTAAAGATGCAAATGTACTTCGCTTTCACCACGCGTACATGCATGCATGGAACTGCGATGAGGGCGGCATTGTTCATATACCCGTTTGCATATCTTATGCACATCTGGAGGATTAAAAGCGATGTCCTGTAGCTTTCTAAGTGGAACTGTAATGTTCAGCGATGTTAAACCGACTTTTGCTTTAAAACTTTCTCTTTAAAACTTTCCGCTGTCGTCGTGATTGTCGTCATGATCTGTGTCTCGAATCAAAAATTGTACATTCGAAAATATTTGACTATCTTCGAAAATCCAGAAGGTTCGGTTAAAGCCGGAATCGAACCCTTCTTTTCCTCACTCGAAACTTGTTCCTTTTCATCTCTTTTGGCGCGGTCGATAGTTTATTTTATTGATTCCGATTATTTTTGAGGTACTACTAGCACTGTCTTTGCCATCCAGCTGGTCCTGTTGCGAGAGGATAGTGATGACCTCAGCAGTGGTTTTTATCATTTTTCTTCATTGAATAAGATTCGGTTGTGGTGATCACTTAATCAGTACCCGGTTCGGTAGAATGAGGCGGGCGTGTGTTGGAACACAACAGGCAGTGGAATGGAATGGAGATGCTGATTTAAGAAAGATATGCAGTGGTCTCTTAATTTTTTCCAGAACTGTATATGATTGTCGAAGTAGGATTGGAATCTCAACATTTCCAAGATAGCTCAGTTTATGTAAAATAGTGTTTAACTATATCCTTTTTTTATTGTTTAACCTTTTGCTAACAAAAAAAAAAAATTCACAAAACTACTCTGCTCTCAAGGATATCAAACAATTGATGTATGTTTTGGATCATTGTCCTGCTGGAAGATCCACCCACGGCCCATTTGAAGCTTTCTGGCAGAGGCAGTCAGGTTCTCATTTAATATCTGTTGATATTTGATAGAGTCCATGACGCCATGTATCCTAACAAAATGTCCAGATCTTCTGGCAGAAAAACATTCCCAAACCATTAAAGACCCTCCACCATATTTAACCGTGGGCATGAGGTACTTTTCCATACGGCTACCTCTCTGTGTGCCAAAACCACCTCTGGTGTTTATTACCAAAAAGCTCTATTTTGGTTTCGTCTGACCGTAGAACCCGATCCCATTTGAAGTTCCAGTAGTGTCTGGCAAACTGAAGACGCTCGAGTTTGTTTTTGGATGAGAGTAGACGCTGTTTTCTTCAAACCCTTCCAATCAACTTGTGGTGATGTAGGTGACTTCAGATTGTAGTTTTGGAGACTTTCCGACCCCAAGACGCAACTAACCTCTGCAGTTCTCCAGCTGTAGACTTTTTTTACCATTCGAACCGTCCTCTTCACGGTGCGTTGAGACGATATAGACACACGTCCAATTCCAGGTCGATTCGTAACCTTTCCAGTCGACTGGAACTTCTTCATTATTGCCCTGATGGTGGAAATGGCCATTTTCAATGCTTGTGCTATTTTCTTATAGACACTTCCCAGTTTGTAAAGCTCAGCAACCTTTTGCCGCACATCACAGCTATATTCCTCGCTCTCACCCATTGGCCTGTGTATCATCTCATATTTATACCTCTGTGAAACACAGGAGGAAGTCATGGTTGAATAATTTCCTATTCCTAGTCACCCAGGTGTACTAAAAATGGAGAATATCAACGGGAATATACTTTTTCTCATACGAATTCATAGCGCTGCCAATAATTGTTACACACCTATATTAACAAACCCACGAGGATATGTAAAATAAGGTTTAACTATCCGGTTTGAATAAGTTCGGCTGTCTTGGAAGTGTTGAGGTTACAGCAATAATACTTTAACGATAATGCAGAAACTTCCCGATTTATTCCGTTTATACTTCCAGCTTGGAGAGCGGATTTGGAAACGTGCTTTCGGTGGTTGAAAACATTGCTTTAGTGTAACTGGAGAGGCAAAGTGGATAAGAGCGGATTATTTTAGTTTAATTTACCCGTGTTAGTGTGGAAGTGAAATTATGACCGCACTCTTTACACCATTACAGCACAGCCTTATTAATCCACATCATTATTTCATTCTTCAGAAATTCACCAGTTTGCTGTCTACTTATAGCAGCTAATAACCGAGTACGACATGACTCTATGGTTTATGTAATTTTCTCTGTCTCTCTCTCTGTCTCTCTCTCTCTCTCTCTCTCTGTCTTTCTCTCTCGGTCTCTCTCTGCACTTCCCTTTTTTCCGTTTTGAATTTCTGTGCTGTTTTCCTGCCTGCTGTTGCTGACCTAAGAATAGAATTTTTCATAGAAATATTCAAAACATTTCCTCCCCCCAGTCGGTCTGCACACCGCCGTATGTTTTTTTTCGAAAATAAATTCAGTAATTTTCCGTGTGAAGTTTCCCGAGCTGGCCCGTAATTTTCCGCTCCGTTCGAATATCGGGAGTGGAAAAACGCACGGCTGATTTTTAACCTCTTTGTTTTCAGGTCTCGTTCTTATCCCGAACGAACAGGGGAAACAGAGAGAGGAAGCGGGAGGGAGAGGAAAAGGGGACGAGCGTGAAGCGAGTTCAAAGCTCTGGACTACACAAGGTATACACACGTACTCGCACACTGGCACACACTCAATCTGCTTATGAATGTTCATGCGTTATTCTGCATTCAGAGCTATTCAAAGCACGACTTATGAGTTGCTTGTAGCAGACTTTTCTGGTCGTTTTGGGTGTGTGGGTGCAGGAGTATTGTACTGATAATAAATTGTCACGTCACGTGACCGATCCTTTGCGCTGAAAAAATAAGCAGCGAGAAGCGAATGCCGATCGTCAAAACACAAACACGGGCTTTAGTTCGAATTGAACAGTTTTTGTTTTATTCTTGTAATACTGTTCTATGCACTGATCTGAAGCAGGTCAAAACACAGTTCTAAACATTTGATATCATTTTTATATAATTTTTTTAATAGTAGCTTCATTTTAACAGCTAATTTTGTAAAAAAAAAAAAAAAAAAAAAATGAACCATGAATAAAATTCTTAGTTGAGTAGTTTTTGCCTCTTTTTTTTCTTTTTTTTTTTTTCTTTTTTTCTTCTTTTTTTTTCTTCTTTTTTTCTTCCAAAATGCGATGATATTAACAAGTATTAACATTCTCCAATAGTGCTTTATATAATGTTTAATACAACTTAAATTCCGGAAAAGTTGGGACAGTATGGAGAAATCTTAATGTAAACAAAGAGGAGTGATTTTGTAAATGTACTTTAACGTGTATTTTTAAACAAACAAACAAACAAAAACGGGGCGAGGTACTTGATGTTTTACCTAATCAACTGCATAGTGTTCTTCGAAGATGCAAACTGCGACACGTTCCAAAAAAGTCGGGACGGGGGCAATTTAGGACGAATAGCGATGCGTCGAGTTGAAATAAGACGGTGATGTGAAACGGGCGAGGCAGGGCCTGTCTTGGAACTCTTTGAACCATTCTTGGTTGCGGTGCCGTTTAAATAATCGTATTTAAGTGAGGATTTTTGCCGAAGATGTATCTGGAATTGCCCACTACCTCACCGGATTTGTATCGAATCATTTCATTCACGCACAAAACCACAGCAAAAGCCTTCAGGATATCGGCTTATAAAAAGGAAACCAGGCCTACCGTGATTAAAGATAACACGTTCAGTGCACAGCTATCATCTTGTTAAGCATTATTATCACATTTATAAATGACCGTGTTTATAGCACTGCACCATGTATTCTGCAGTTTATTTGAACAGTTTATTTATATATGTATTTTTTTTTTCGGAAGAATTATTGTATTGCTCAAGATGTGAAATTGTGCATCGTAGAAATACCTTCATAAATCGTACGACATCGCCCGGCTCTACTTACAACACTCTTAGCAATTCTAGCTAGTCTCATCTAACTGACCTCGCTTGCTATCCAGGTTAGCCTTTCAAAGTAAACTCCATTTGCACTACGCTTGCACTACCTGTCCTGACCTGCAGGAGTCAGTACAGAGCAGTAAATCAGGTCTTCTGGTGTGAAGGACGACAACGAAGAAGAATCACGTCAACACGAAGAACGATGGAGGAGAAAGACGCGTCGCTTGACGCGATTGTGTCGCTGACGGCGTGTGACGCTGACTACCGCTTTACAATGGTCTGTGTTGGAGCCTACGGTCGCCAAAGCAACGGCGGCATCTTTAAAGAGAGTGCTTTTGGGTCCAGACTCCTGGAAGGAAAACTAGGTTTGCCACTCGTTTCGTCTCTTGCGTTTTTTTTCTTCGACTACTTTGAGAATCAACGGCCCTGGGTCACTGTTGCCACCTTGTGGAACAGCTAAATAGTGCAAAAGAATTAAATGCGCATGTGCGACCTGCTTGGGTTAGAAAAATCTGGCGGCACACGTGTACTCTGCTAATGAGGAAATGTGTCACGCGTGTACTGTATGCTGGGAAGTATACTCGGGGCTTTAGTGTTATCGTTCGTGTTTAAACATTCTATTTAATACATAGCTTTGAGACTTGATGTAAAAGATATCTGGGGATCGGATGACACCACACGAGCTCGTTAGGGGGGAAACATATTGTGGAAAGATTAGATATGGTCACGCCCCCCCCCCCCCCCCCCAGCACATGTGTAGAAGGTGCAAATAATGTTGTAGATTCTTAGTTTATAAAACAAAACCAAAAAAACCTGAAAATTTTGACAGCTTCCTTGTAATTTACAGCTCGCTTGTTTTAACTTGCACCCTGTAATTTCCTGAGAAACAGACGAGTCTGTTTGTGTTGAGTTCATGGTTTGCTGAAATTAAACAGAGGTACAGAAGCAGGAAGAAATTGTGTGGTTGTGGGGGAAGCACCATGAGGTTATGGATATTTGACTCGGAAATTTTTTGTAATGTTTTTGTGTCCAGAGCGGAGGAGAGATGATGTCGGTGACCTGACATGACAAGCTGTTATTGACTTGGAAAAAGCAGTTCAACATTTTAGCACTAAATTTCGATCATGTGGCATTAGAGTTAAGATATCTCTTAATATTTATTTGATGAAGGTATCTTCAGGATGCAGAATTATTCCTAATGGTTCCAGAGGAACAGTTAAAGCTGCAAGCAGTGATGAATGGGCCCTCGCACCCTGGTGCACGTTGGGGCTTTTTGGGCCAGGGTTTAGTTGTTTTTGACATATTTTCCTGTTGCCAGTAGGTGGCGCTATGACTATATAACTGAATATCGGCACATATATGTCCTCAGATCAGGATTCGTACCAAATATATGAATATTAGTGCAGATTGAACATTGTATGTTTTCAGCTTCCTGTTTAATGGCGAAACATCAAGACCACCACGCCCAAGCCGTGCAGCGAAAACTCGAAAGCTTTGCAACTTAGCATCATCGATGCCTTTAGATGAGACTGACTGAATATGATGTCGATCCGATGAAATCTCTAGGAGGAGTTCGTTAAAGTACGAGGCCTGGAAATGGCCAAATCTGAGCAAAAAAATGAAGAGAAAAATCAAAATGGCTGATTTCCTGTTGAGTTTAGGGCAGGGTTTCAAGAGATTTTTTTTGTACATATTGGCATGTTACACGTACGACGTTCGGTACACGTATGTAGGTGAAACTGACCATATCTTTGTGCCCTTTCTCTTGAACTTCAACTCTGTTCGGCTTCACGTGTACGCCATGCCGTCTCCATTTGACGCCAACCGAACCTTGCAAAATTAACACCATATTGAGCATCCATGCAGGAAAATCTGACGCGCATCGCACACATCGCGTCTACGCGTCGATGTAGACAAATTTCAGGTCAATCAAACAAACCTCGTGCTAGTATATCAAAGTGTAGTGCACCTATTTTTCCATATAGGTGGCGCTAAAACGAAAAACAAAATATTCAAATGGATGTAATCGGGACTTTTGAGTAACTACGTAACGTTCGATGGCAACGACGACACCTTAATCACACATGACTAAACCCTATTCAAATGAAGTGCCAGCGAAACCGATCAATCGGTCGACCTCTACAAGATTGCCATTGTAAGAGGTGGAGCTTTCTGTATTGACGGGCATCTTGAGGACACCTCCTTGTCCTGGTTGGTTGAATATTGGTGGTCCTCATCCGCCCCGCCCCCCAACCATTTTCTTAGCACGTGGTGCCACAGAGACCGGAGTTTGTCCTCTGAGCAGACATTTTATCGACGCTTTCCAAATCCGAGGAGAAATTTTGACCAACGTGTTCTTACTTAACCATCACTGACCGCACCTTTTAGTTTTAGATCTCCATGTGACCATGCATGTTAGTGATGGAAACAAACAAAAAAAAAGGTGGGGGGGAGGCGGTTAGGGTTATTTTGCTCTAGTAAAACTAGTCACAGCTTTACGGGTGTTATTTAGTTCCGCGTTTAAGGCGTATGCGCAAGGTCTCGGTTTAATGATTCCGTAAACAACAGTGCCAGAGATTTTCCTCGTCTCCTTTTGAACTCGCTTTGCAACTTTGATTCATATCGGGAAGAAAATGTCAGCACGTCGGGGGCTTAGCGGCAGCCACGAAGCCGGGCCGAATTTCTAATTTTAGACCACTCTTTCAGGATTTATTTTCATCTAATTCGAGTCTGCTTTTCAATAGCGCCTAGTTATTAAATTTTAATTCAGGGCGGCATTAGCATATAAATTGAAAGAAGGCTCCGTTGCATTGCTCATTCGTTCGGATGGAATTTTAAGACCTGACATTTCTGTTGGTTTTTTTTTTTTTTCTTTTTTTTTTTTTTCTTCTTTCCAAGCCATCTTGGTTAATGGAAAAATGGTGGGAGGGAAAATTTCCTCCCTCCAATATATTTGTACATTATTGCTTTTTTTTTTTTTTTTTTTTTCCTCTTCTCTTTCTTTTTTTTTTTTTTTTAAATTGCAGGCCGGAGACGTGACTGCGGTAATTGAATGCAAGACCGCAAAATGTTTCTTGTGCCAGAAAAATGGAGCAACTCGACTTAATATTTCCATCCTTAGCTATAAATAATCAGATTAATTCACTCTCTCTTGCTCTCTCCCTATCTCTCTCACTCTCTCTCTCGCGTGCTCTCGCACGTGCGCGCACACTTTCGTGTTGAAATTTCCGATTCCTGCTGGTGTTTCAGTTAATATTCAGCTTGTGCTGCATGTCTTAAGTGATCCTGAAAATGTGTTATGTAAGGGAGAAAAAGTTCCATCTCGCTAAGCTTGTGCGCTGCAAATTATGTTGCAAAATGGGTCAAATCACTGAAAATATCTCCTCCCTCTGAAATTTAGGCTGACAGCTCATTTACTATCTCGGCCATTTTTCTTTATGCGAGAGCGCTGCAGTTTTCACCGAGGCGGCTGCAGCGAGTTCGGTGTGAAATAGCAGCAGGGTGGAAATTCACAGAGCATAATTCCCTCGTCGAGGTGTTAAGAAGCGCATGCTAAATTCCATCTGCGAGCTCGAATGCAGTTCTAACGCAGCTCATGTTAACGACGGGCCTGAGTGGTTGCTTATTTCAGTATTTATTGAAATACAGTGGTGGCTTGGCGGTTAAGGCTCTGGGTTACTGATCGGAAGGTCGGGGGTTCAAGCCCCAGCGCTGCCGAGCTGCCACTGTTGGGCCCTTGAGCAAGGCTCTTAACCGTCTCTGCTCCAGGGGGCGCTGTATCATGTCTGACCCCAACTTCCTAACATGCTGGAGTATGCGAAGAAAAGAATTTCACTCTGCTATAATGTATACGTGCCTAATAAAGACTCATTTTCCTCCTCGCTTTTAAATCGCTCTCGAATGCCCGTGCGGCCGCGCACGTTTCTCTTTCGCTTTCATGTTAGCAGCGATTCGAATTTGCAGCAGTTCTCAATGGAAAAACAGAGCAACAAAAACACAACACAATGACAAACTCGCTTCTATTAAACCAAATCTTTCGTCTTGTCAGTCAGGTTTCCGTGTACCGTCCTCCTGTGTTTTGCGTCATCCGTTCTCCCTTCGATTTCATCAAGAAGATCGGGTTCTGAGGACGAAATGCGTGCATAGAGCACGATGCTGCCACCACCATGTTTCACTGTAGGGATTGGTGCTGGTTGATTCGGTTTGAAACTTCTCTCAAACAAATATCTTCGTCTCATCACACCGACAGTGACTAATCTTTACTGGGGCCCTGTTCGTACCTAGTATTAACACGCGTCAGCGCTCAGCACAGGTGTGAACAGGGTCCGGTGTGTCTCGAAGACACATTCGGAGGTGGTCCGGATGAAAAATGGACCACTCATTCCACTCTCAGACACTGTACTCTGTTAACTCCTTCAGAGTGACTGTTGGCCTCACCGTGGCTTCCCTCACCAGGCTGTGTCTTGTTTGCGTGCCGAGTTTTGAGGGACAGCCTTGTCTAAGTAGTGCTTGGGTCGTGTGATGCAGCTTTCAGCTCCTCAGTATTGATCCACCGATGCTTACTGAGATGTCCAACCTCTTAGATGTAATTTCACACCCTATACATAAGTTATGGAATTCTATTACCTTGTTGTTGTTGTTGTTGTCGTTGTTGTTGTTGTTGTTGTTTTTTCATTTCTTTCCCTCAGACTGACGGTCTCTCTTTTGTTCTCTTTCTTTCTCTTTTTTTGTTCCTTGTTAAGACTATGATTAATTTGTGCCTTCTGATTTGGAGAATTCCTCCATGCTGAAGTATAAACGTCATTAGCGTTGCGCATCACTCGGGTGTGCAGTTGCTCAGTAATTTTTTTTACTTTTTTTACAATTAGCTCCAGATTCTTAAATCTGCTCTGAGCAATATGTAGTCTCCTGCCCTCCCCACCCCCGTCCCCCCCCCATTTTTTTTCACTACTGACTGACTGAAGCCTAAAATGGCCACATCAGATTCAGATTTCATCGCTTTGCTTACTGGGCGACGGCCAAGCGAGAAGGACTGTTTTTAAAAAAAAAACAAAACAAAAAAAAAAACACTGGAGTAAAAGCTCTCATCTTTTCCCTTGCTTCAGAGATGACCATTCGTCAGCAGGTCATCTCTCCACTCCAGTAATTCTCCATTTAGCATTTCTTAAGTGCAATTAAAAATAGATCGACGCGTCCGTCTGTCGGCAGCCGGAGCGGCCATCTTTTATTTTCTCATCATTTATTTATTTTCTATGAACTCCTGTGAGATCTGTTACACTTAACAGACTTGGCATAACTCCATACTCATTACACATCAATTAGTCACCATAAAACGTTTGACTAATTAGGCTTTTGTTTAGTTAAAGATGTGACTGATGAGCTTACTATGAGCGTTCTCGGCCCTTTTTTTTTTTTTTTTTTTTTTTTTTTTTGTACCTCAGTTTTTAAAAAAAAAATAGATATAATGTGCACTTTATCATTAAATAATTTATTTGATCTATTTATCGTTTGTCATGTATAAAATGGCACTTTATATGTTTACCTGGACGTTGTAGATTATATGACAAAATTCGTTTACATGAATAAATCTGAAATAAATAAATACTGTATGTCATTATAATAGGGAACCAAATAAACACTTGAGAGACTTTTTTTTTTTGTATTATAAGTACAGTTTATGTTTACATTTTTTGTAAGGCAGTCCGTACGGGATTTAGTGGTGTTTTTTGTGATGGTTGCGGCCAAAATTGCTTGACTTTGCTGCGGCTTTAAGCAAATTTATTTATTTATTTATTTATTTATTTATTTATTTATTTTCCTGATCTCTGGGTCTCGATGCATCAGTGAGGAGTTTTTGCATTTCCCATGCCTCCCCATGTGTTTGCTTTCTCCTGCAGGCTGTGTAGCCGTGGCTAAACCCCAGCGGAGCCATGAGCACTCAGGAGGTCCCCAACGCCAGTCTGAAGCAGGGCGACACGCCCTCCGAGACTCTTTCCGCCCAGGCCGTACTCGCCGCCTCGCCCAAGACCACTACCCATCAGGTGAAGACCGAGCCTCGTCGCACTCCCACCACCACCTCAACCAGCAACGGCAAAGAGAGCGATGGCAGCCTTCCTGCTGAGATCTGCGTCGTCATCGGGAGTCCTCGGAATTCCCAAACACAAGGTGAGCATCTACGTTACTTTATACGATAAATTAAAAAAAATAAAAAATTATTTACTTCAAAATCTTCTCCAAGTAGAAAGGATTCTCAGTGGTTATTTGGAACAACCCGTGTTTTCTAAATGAAGATGAGCTTGCGCTTTCTCAGTGATATGGCAAGCTGTGTTTTTGTTTTGTTTTGTTTTATAGACGATTAAATATGTTCGTACATTATGTTCTAAGTTTCAAAAATTTCTAATGATGATGTATGTTCACACAGGCTCCTACGTCTGCCGAGTGTGTGGGAAGAAGTACAAGTATTACAACTGCTTTCAGACACATGTCCGTGCCCACAGAGGTACAAAGTGAACTTCCACACAAGTGTTTTTCCAAGAAATGGCTGGTGTTTTTAATGTTGCACGTCGTGCCCTCAGGGTCTGCTTCCCTAAAACACAAAATGTTCTGTTTTATAGCAACAGAGATGTTCGCATTGTTGAACGTTCACAGTCTCGCCTGCATTTATGGATAAATATCGCCGAGTGTTTCAACTGGCTAGGTCATTTAAAAAATAAGAAAGGGGGGGGCAAAAGTCCTTGAGATTGCTTAGACAGTGAAGGATTACGGTTGAGTGCAAAAGTGTGTGCACCCCAGGACAGTGTAAAGAAAAGAGAATTCAGTTATAGCATCAAGACGTTTTAAACAGATAAAATAGTCTCAAATAGTCCGTGTTAAGTCTGAAAAAAGTAAATGATGTCCATGCAAAAGTAAATGATCCCCATAAGGTGGGCGTTCGCTGTATTTAGAACATTTGTGAAACCTGTTCAACGTTGTAAATCTACCAGATTACAGATCAGCTCCAGAGATCAGAGAGTCATAACAGTGTGTGTGAACTTTATGAATGAATGAATTTATTCATGTATTTATTTGAATGCCTTTTTTTTTTAAATTGTAAAATAGAGCTTGCTGTTGATTTTTCCACATTATATAGATTGGTGTTTTATATTGATAATTAAACGCTTTCACTTCATTTTTATTTTTTTTTTATTTATAATATCATTTAAATTTTAAAACATTTTTTCTTTCTTTTTCGATCTGTCCTTGTTTCTTGCTTGCTTTCTTGCAGTAGTAAAATAGAGCTTCGTGATTTCACTCAAAAATCTTTTGCCCTCACCTGTACATGCAAAAAATCCACCTTCAGTTAAAAGACAGAATTTCCCTGATCCCTTATAAACGTGCCGAACCTTATCGTGAGGACACAAACGCTGGGCAGGCATGATGTTTATCATGGGACTTTTTTTTTTTTTTTAGTTTAAATGATGTATTCTGTAATCAGAACGTGCCTAATAAAAAGAGGATAGTGGATTAGTTTGCACTGCTCGAGACTTCAGGGTATGAAATGTCCGTCTTTTACATTAGAGATGAAATTTCACGCCATGAAATAAAGAGTTAATTGACTTTTTTTTTCTTCTTCCTTCTCTCGTGCAGAGTCAGAGAGCACCGTGCCTACAGAAGCGGCGCCTCATGGCCCAAACAGTGAGCACTTTTCAGTGGAATTTTCACATTTCCGTTTGTTTGTTTGAGGACAATAATAAGTTCAGAAGCCTTCATGTGATGAGATCCTGTGCGTGGGTACGTGCGTGCGTGCGTGGTGTTCTGCTTTAACCTGATGTCTTTGTGTGAATTCAGATGCTTTCCGTTACACATGTGACATTTGTGGGAAGAAGTATAAATACTACAGCTGCTTCCAGGAGCACAGAGAGCTGCATGCAGTCGATGGTGAGGTTTTTATTGTTGTTGTTGTTGTTGTTTTTTGTGTGCATTCTCACCACAGAACTTTCCCAGCAGTTTGGTATTTACATTGGGACACTGTTAGGTTTTTTACAGACATTTCCATGTCATTTTTACTTCCGTACGTTTTGGGACTGACTGTGTTCTCCTCATGCCACATCGATAAAAATAAATAAAATTCAGCTCAACATTTCTGTCTGAAGATGGCACTAACTTTCCTTTTGTTTAAAATTCTTTTTAACCGGAGAACTTCTAAATTTAATTCCACGTTGAACAAAATACATCCGACGTGTGTAGTGTGTAACTCTTTAGAAAAACTGTAGCTAGAAATGTGGCTAATTTTTGAGAAAACGTCAGAAATGTACATTGTTCCGCGTTCAACGTTTAAAAAAACACACCTGTAGCTAGAAATTTGAACAAATTTTCATTTTAACGCCTACATTGCTCATTTCTAACGCTAACGATGGCTGATGACCGATACAAAGCCAGAAGGCTTCTGCTTTGGTCACAACACTTAAGACATGTTACCTGCGTTAATCTGAATTTTCTGGTTCTGTCTTCATCTCTAGATCCCTACGATCATGTGATTCCCGTGGAGGAACCGAAGGAGGAGATCGAGCCCTATCAGAAAATCGGACCAAGTAAAAATTTACTAAATTCTACTCGTGTTATTAAACGTGTGTGTGTGTTTTTTTTTTGTTGGGGGGGGGGGGTGATGTTTGCCTCCTGGTGGTATGAGTCTGACGTAGATAATAAGTAGGACATGCTAATAGCGCATAGTTTAGCATAAACTGCACAAAACTCAGACTCGCAGAAATTGTGATTTTAGATGATTATAATTTCCGGTATGATTATTATTTTTTTTTTTAAATATGTGTTTTTGCATCAATTTGTCCTGTCCTTTTGACACTCTTCATATAAGAAACAAAACACTCAGCATCATGCTGTTACAGGAAAATAATCAGTAATTAAATAATCAATAAACAATCGATTCCTTTTTTTTTCTTAACAGCAGTTTTATTGTTCTTATAGTACTGCAATTTGCCAACGATTACCATTTTTAATGAATGTCGTCGTATTTTTTTTTATCCATTTATAGTTGTTCTCACTTATGACAGCTATAACCAGTTACCACCTTTTGACCAATCAGAATTGAGTGTTCATCAGCATTAATTAGTTAGCTTTAGTTGTATTGCGTTAGCCTCGTTGCTCGAGTGCAATTTTGTCTTTATTTATTTATTTATTTATTTATTTATTTATTTATTTTCAAAGTTTGTATGTTTATTTGTTGGATCTTAATGTTTGGTGTTTATGCTGTCCACAGAAACGGGGAGCTACACTTGTGAATTCTGTGGAAAACAATATAAATACTTCAACCCTTATCAGGAGCATGTGGCCCTTCACACTCCAATGAGTAAGATTTACTTCTTTCCTTCAGTCCAAGTCTGTGATTTCAGATGTTTACCTGGAATTTCACTTTGCACCTCTGCAAAATCACCTCTTTTAATAGGAATCAAATCGACACCTGTAAATACACACCTGCCCCTTTTTATAAACTCTCCATCCTCTGACGCATAAAACATAGCTTGAGTAGCTTGGATTTTGTGACCAGTTGCTCAGTTTATTCTCACCTAGCTAACAAATTGAATTTCTGCACCTCTGGACCTGCCTCCTTAGTTTGAGTACGTTTTGATGCGCGCTTATCGAAAAATATTTGGAATTAATATGAACACCGTGACAGCGAAGTGCGCGCTACGTGATTTTAGCCCCTGATTATGAGTGCTCGCAAGCAGGGTTGACGTTCTCTGTGATGAAGCATGTAGTTTTAACCCCTCTGTGATTAGTCTAAACTACAGAGATGAGAAACGGGTACCGAGAGCCAGGGAGGAAATCGGATTCATCTCCTGGCACGCGCAGCAGATCCCTGAATCCAGTTTATCATCTGTCTGTCTGTGTGGGAGCACGAGGAAGAAATGTGTACACAATAATAATACTTATGATACTGCTTCTCTAAGAACTTATTTGGCAGGTGAAACCCAAATGGTTGTCAGGAACGGCAGAAAATAAATTCACAGACAAGCACATGATTTCCTGTTGGCGCACAGTATAAAAATAGTAATGTTAGTTTTCTGTATATGCTGCCAACCAATATTTACTGAGCATTTTCTGTTATTTCATTAGATTTTTTTTATGGTTTTCGGTTTGTCAGTCTGTCTGTCCGTCCACCTGTGTATCCATCCGAGTTTCTTGTTAACGCGATATCTCAATAACGAGCGGTTGAATGTTTGTAGGATTTACATAGAGTTATCATTGTAAGCAGCAGATGAACGGATTAGGTTTTGGAAGCGCACTTCAGCAGGGATCTGCTAAAAGATTATGTAGCATTCGCACCCGTACAACACCAAACAACCGATCGAGTGATCAAGTGATTGAAATCACGTACTTCAAAGGTTTCGAAAGCGGCGCTCAGCCGTCAGAACGGACGTGAAGACAAAATTTACCTAGAGTGGGGAAAAAAAAAAGCCAATTTACTTGAATGACGTTTTTTAAATAAATAAATAAATAAATATAACTGCATGCGATTGAAATAATTAGTATTCATTACATTGATGAACTGCTTCACTCCCATAGTTTGCTGTTTTGTCAAAGATCTTGTCATATGGCAATGCATTCTGGGTAGGTTTTGCTTATACAGCATTGAAAGGTGAACTCCTCACTGACCCAGTTAAACTAACACTGATGACAAAATCTCAGATGCTTTCCTCGTGCTCTTGTTTCTGTGGTTTATTGGTGGTTTTTTTTTCTTTTTTTCTTTTTTTTTCTTTTTTTTTTTCTTTTCTTTTTTCTCCTCTCAGAAAGCTCTTTCGGTCTGAAAATTGACAGTAAAACCTCAGTGCAGCCGAGCCGCGGCGACGCCAACAGCTCCCAGAGCTCGGGCGGTAAGTCACTCTGCGTCAAGTTGTGAAATGTCGGGAGTATCAGGGATTTCAGACACTCGGTAATTTCGGTTGTGTTGAAACCCTGAAATGCTCGAGGATATGAGCAGAGTTCATGTTGTGATTTAATGTTTTACTGTGTTGCTGACTGAAAATTAAGCAATCACACTGGAAGTGAACAAATACTTGGGTGTACACATTCTGATCAAATTTAGCGTTGGAGTCAAAAATATTCGACTCTGTTTTTAAATATCCGAGTGCCAAGATTCTAATCTGATTAAAAAATAAAGCCAAATAACTGCATTTGGTTATGTTATATTGTATTATATTTTTATATATATATATATATAGAGAGAGAGAGAGAGAGAGAGAGAGAGAGAGCGATATTGATAGATTTTTATGACTAAATGTTTACACTTTTTTCAAAAAATTTGTAACTGTAGTAGATATTTCTTATATTTGTTTATATTTATTTTTGCTTTCTTTTTGAAAAAATAATGAAATTACAACCAAACAACTACATTTGCATAAATAAATAAAAAAAAGCAATGGATTTTTTTAATTTAATTTTTTATTTTGTATGACCAAATGAGAAATGAAACCATATAAATGCATTTGAATTTTTTTTTTTAAAAATTCAGTGCAGTACTTCTATTTTTATTTTGCAGTGTTTATGACAAAACAAAATAAATTACCCAAATAACTACAGTAGATTTAAAAAAAAAATAAATTTTAAAAGTATCACAGTTCTTTCATTTAGCGTTTTTATAACAAAATGAAACCACATTACTACAGTAGATATGTTTATATTTCTAATGCATAGTTTGCTTTGTTTTTTTTTGTTTTTTATTTATTACAGGATAAAAAAATATTTTTATTTATAATTTTTATGACAATCAACCCATCTGCATTTGTATTTCTTTTTAATTTTTTTTTCTGTTTTTTTTTTTTTTACTACAAAGGGAAATATTTGTTGTATGTATGTTTATATTACACACACATACACACCTCAAAAAAATTTTATGTTCATAAAGTGGAAGTTTCATATATTCTAGATTTACTTCACATACAGTGAAATATTTCAAGCCTTTTTTTTTTTTAAATCTTGTTGATTACGGCTTACAGCTCACAGAAATAAAAAATCCAGTATATTAGAATAAAGAATTTATAATACTTTATATATTACAATATTTATAATAATGTCGACCTTGTGAAAAGTATGTTAATTTATGCGCGGTCGGGGTTTTAATCCTTTTGCACGTATTACTGCGTCGACGCGGCGTGGCATGGAGGCGATCAGCCTGTGGCACTGCTGAGGTGTTCTGGAAGCCCAGGTTGCTTTGATAGCGGCCTTCAGCTCGTCTGTATTGTCGGGTCTGGTGTCTCTCGTAGATTCTCTATGGGGTTCGGGTCAGGCGAGTCGGCTGGACAATCGAGCACAGTGACGGCAAAAAAGTTACTAGTAGTTTTTGTACTTGCCATGAAGGGGTTGAATCATTTTGAAACTGGAGAAGTCATTAAGTTGCATTTTCAGTTGAATTTGGGGAAACCGCTTGAAGCATTCGTTGTATCAAGCTATTTCAGTTGCTTTTGTTTGATTTGTTCATCGCAAACATCTGAAAGTCTGTACATTTTGACAATAAACCTGATCTCCAACGGGGGTTGAATAATTTTGATTATTCAGACACATTTTTTTAAAAAAGTCCACCGTAAGTTACGTCCTGTTTGTGAATGTCGCTGGCATAGCCTAACCAGCATTTTTAAAAAAAAAAAATCAACTACAATGCCTTTTTTTATTTTTTCTTTCTTTCCTAGCCCCATCTAAGCAGAACTGCAGCTCGGTGGTTAGTTCTAGTGTTCGCATTACATAACCGTTAAAAAAGCGACTATAGTGCTGACTGATCTACTCTGATTTCTGGTTATGTAGTTTTCTTTGGGGCTTTTTTTGTTGTTGTTGTTGTTGTTGTTGTTGTTGTTGTTTTTTTCCTGGACGGTGGGATAAAGTCAAACGTACACAGCAGGTTTTAATGAACTGAAGTCGGCATTTTCTCCAGAGAGCCTCGTGTAGGTTCCTTGTTTGAGTTTGTAGTTAAAGCTTTTTTTTTTTCTTCTCAATAAAAAATAAAAAAAAATTCAAATTGTTTCACTAAAAATAGTACAAAAGTAACAACAAACTGCATTTTCATTTTTTCGCATGCTTTTTAAAACTTTTTTTTTTTTTTTTAGCGGGGACTTTTATTACAAATCAAATGAAGACTGTTGAAGTTTTTGCAGGAAATCTTTCTCGTATTCTATTTTTATACTCGAGTCAGTGTTTCTGATGATTTAGGACGGGGCGGCTGTGGTTCAGGTGGTAGAGCGGGTTGTCCACTAATCGTAGGGTTGGCGGTTCGATTCCCGGCCCACGTGACTCCACGTACCGAAGTGTCCTTGGGCGAGACGCTGAACCCCGAGTCGCTCCCGATGGCGAGTTAGTGCCTTGCGTGGCAGCTCTGCTACCATTGGGGGGTGTGTGTGTGTGTGTGTGAACGGGAGAATGAGACACAGTGTAAAGCGCTTTGGAACCGCTAAGGTTAAAAAAAAATTTTTTAAAAAGCGCTATATAAGTGTAGACCAGACCATAGGATCATTTCCACCTGGGGGGGAATGTCTTGATTTGATTTGATTTGGTCGCTCTGTGGCATTTCTGCTCCTTTTTCATTCACGTTTGAAATATCATTCAGTGAAATTTAAAATATTACAATTGTCTCCCTATTTTCCCCACAGATGCTACAAGCCCGATGGTGGCCAGCGCCTTCCCTACATCGCAGAGTAAGTACGCACTTTGGAATTTATTATTTTTTTTATTTTTTTTTTGTGTTCTCCTTCAGCATGTTGATAATTACGTCCTCATTACATCATTAATCCCGTCCCTTGTCCTTGGATGAATCATTGCATGGCTGAAACCCATCTTTATCCTGGCACAAATCAGCCTGGTAGTGACCTACATCTGTGTTAGCATTAGCATCATTATGTTCTAAGAGCGACACGGTGGACCTTGTGTTTTTAGAGGCCTACACGTGCGGATCCTGCGGCATTCAGTTCCAGTTCTACAGCAACCTCATGGAGCACATGCAGTCGCACGCCGGTGAGTCTCCGCCCCCCACCCCTGGCCTCCCGCCCCCTGCCCCCCAACCCCCACGCCCTCAAGCATCTCGGCATGCTCATACACGATCGACATCCTAGCTTTTCTTTCCTTAGCTTCTCTAATGGTTTACTGTAAACGTTAATCTAGCTCATTCGCATGCTCTTGTACCTAATGAGTGACATGACACAAACGTGTCCTCTTGTAACCGGATGACATCGCCTGGAGGAATCTCCTACGAGTGTGTCCTATTGCATGGCTCGTCCCAGCCGACGTGAACTCATCATTTTTCACCTGTGGTCATTTATGTAGGGTTTTTTTCGTTGTTGTTTTGTTTTATTTTTTGTCCCCCCCGCCCCATTCCAGGAATTCATATGTGCTTTCCACATGATCATAAATTCTCAGCATGGCATGTTTTTGTTTTGTTTTCTGACCAACTGTAAACCAGTGTTTCTCAATCCTGGTCCTATTGTAGCATCGCTCTGCACTTTTCCCATTTTCCCAGCCCTCGACTTATTCCCCCCTACCTTCCCCTTGAACTTTACCACAGATTATATCGTTACAACCTGGAACTGAAATGCGCACGAAGGAGATTACATTAGGAGTGGGCAATATGAGGGAAATCTTGTTTCACAAGACTTTTTGACGTGTAAAGGCTTTTTTTTATTATTTATTTTTTTTAAAACAATATACAGTACGTGTATCGTGATCTGTAGGCATAGTTTTGCAAACCGACTGCCAGCAAAACTGTAGTGCTGCATTTCAAAATTAAATAAATAAATCTTGACGTAATTTATCATGATATTGAGATTATATCATCATCTTGCTCAGCCCTAGATGATACATCATGAATCTACTCAAAATGGCCCATAATATTGAAACGGAAGCAATAAATCAATATCATTTGCAGTTAAAAGCGTAAAACTTGTGATTGCATGAAGATTCACCCGCCTGTTCGTGTGAAACGTAAATTAGTTCAACAGACTCTCAATGATCTCGATATACAGTCATGTGGGAAAAAAATGACTAGCAAACATTTGATCGTCTTTGAAACAGTGCCTGTTAATATAATTGATATACTTGAAGAAAACCACAAGGAAAATGAGCTTCTTCAATCCTTTATTCAACAGATGTGATGATATTCTCTGGGGGAAAGTATGTACACCCTTGGCGTCAGAAGCTAGTATTGCCCCGTTTAGCAGAAATAACGTCTTGTAGGTGTTTTGCGTAATTGTCCACTAGGCTTGCTGGGATTTTTGACCGCTCTTCCATGCAATATTCTTTCATATGTTCGAGGGTTTTCTTGCATGTACGGCCCGTTTCAAATCCCCCAACGTTATTTCGATGGGATTCAAATCCGGCTTTCGCTAGGGCATTCCGTAGCCCTCTGTTTCTTCTTTCTGAGCCGTTCCTTGGTGGATTTGCTCGTGTGTGTTTAGGATCGTTATCCTGTTGATGCGTCCACGTTCGGTTCAACTTTTGGAGAGACGGCCTCACGTTATCTTCAAGCACTCTTTGATATGATGCAGAATTCGTAGATGAATCAATGAGTGCAAGCTGTCCAGTCACCGAGGCAGAGAAGCAACCCCGAACAGTAAAAGCTGTGGCCAAACAACTCTACCTTTTGATTCGTCTGTCCAGAGCACGTTATTCCAGAAGGCCTGGTCTTTGCCTAGATGTTCTTTGGCAAACTGTAGTCTTGCAAAGGCTTTTTCCTGGCACGCCTCCCATGCAGGTCAAATTTGTGTCAAATTTCTTTCTGATTCTAGAAGCATGCACTTTGACACCAACAGTTGCGAGACTTACTAGCAGATCCTGTGATGAAATTCTAGGGTTCTTGGAGCCCTTTTTTTTTTTTTTTTTTTTTTTTTTTTTGCATCAGAAGTTCTGCTCTTGGGCTGAATTTGCTAGGACGTTTGAAATCTGCTCCATTTGTCCTTACAGTGGAATGATGTATTTCAAATCATTTGGAGATCTTTTTAAATCCCTTGCCAGTCTCTTGTTTTTTCCTGAAGGCCTTACAGAACTCTTTAGGTCTTGGCATGATGACATCACGCACCTCAATAACAAAGAGAACCCCAGACACTAGATATGAGAGGGGTATAAATAAGACCGGTTCCACCTGCACTCCCTGAGCAGGTTCTAATCACCGGCACCCGATCTTCAACACCTGATTCTAATTGTATGGATTTAAAGGTGTGATAAATGTAGGGGTGTACTTACTTTTTCCATGTGGGGTTTTTTGTTTGTTTGTTTGTTTTTTTGAGACCAATCAGAATGAATTTTTTTTTTTTCATTGCAAATAAGTGGGTAATCCATCTAACAAGAATTTCGAAATAAACATTTCAGGGCTCAAATTATTTTCACATTATGGATATTTGGACTACTTTCTGCTGAGACCGAGAACTAAAACTTGGCTCTGGAATAAAGTGGCTGTGTGATGAATGTTCGACTTGTTTCGGGGGGAAAAAACGTACTGCGTTTTCAGAAGTATTTCTCTTTATTGTATATAGAGTACCAGAGAACGATTTCAGGATAAAGCCCATATCATTGGATTGTTTTATTGACATTAAAAGTGATTTGCGTATGAATAAATCCAGTGTTTTTGTAATGCTAAACTAACTGGAGTCTGTAGATGTGACCAGAATACGTCTAAATACATCATTCTCATGTGGGTGAAATTCAGACGTTTTACTTCGGATGGTCTGTGCGGTGTTAACCCTTACTCACGTGGAAAGTGCTGTACGATTTATTTCACGGTGTACCACCCAAATCCGTCCCAGCCCCCCCCACCCCCCCGAGTGCAAGAGTGTAAAATTGGCGCAATTTAATACACGTATTCTAGTTGAAGTGCTCACTCTGTTGGTCATAAATGCCATGTCGCTATTTAAACTATCGGACATTTCCATGAAGACGTGCCATGCGTAACGTGCGGTGTTTGTGATGTTGCAGCGGATAACGAGAATCACACTAAAGAGGACTCGGCTAAAGCGTGTCAAGCCCCCGCACCTTCCCAGGAGCAGACGTGGAAATCGCCTCAGCCGGCCCAGAGGAACCACATCCCATCTTCGTACCGTGAGTACATACTCCTCCATCACAGTCTTTCCATCTCTGTTTAATACCCACAAATAGCTAAGATATAAATATAGATCGTTATTCATTGTCTATTTTTAAACCCTTTCTTCTACTGGACATCTTGGGGGGTTTTGTTTGTTTGATTGATTGATTTAAGATATGACATCATTTGGATTCATACAAAAAATACCACAAAACTGTAAAATTTTGTGTGTCAAGAATATTCCTATACTGTGTTCAGAAATGATTTCTCTGTCATTTTGGTCATCAACGTTGAAAGTTTTGTACCTGAATGTTAATAATGACGTGTATAAACACATTGGAAAATTATTCTGTACTTTTTTGAGGTAAAATATTTCCGTATAACTGGATGTAGTGTGGTTTTTTTTTTTTTTTTTTTTTTTTTTGTTCCTGGGTAGTACGTGTTGTTTTCTAATTGCTTATACCTTTTGAAATTGTTCAAAAGTTAGAAAAAAACACCATACGAATCAAAGTTATTAGTTACAATTTTTTATTTATTTATACTAAAGTGTATATATATGAAGATACAGAAGTGAGTAATTTTCATTAAAAAAAAAATTGTAAATAAATCTCACGGAGCTGCCCCCGAATGTAGTCTCCCATTATGTTCTCGTTATATTGTCCTTGGTAGCGGCGTTCAAAGTCTAGTATATCCTGGTGGAAGTGCTTGCCTTGCTCCTCTGAGCACGTTCCCATGTTCTCCTTGAATTTATAACGATTAGCATCAAGGATATGGACTTTCAGAAACATCCTGCGGCTCATTGTTCCGTAGTTCTTCACCGGAGTCTCAACCAGCTCCACGTAGATTTTACGGCTTTATGATTGCCCGGGAAACCTCGGACCACTGCGACAAATCCGTTCCAAGCCGCTTTCTCCTTCATAGTGAGCTTCATGGGGAATTCCTCGCACTCCAGGATCTTCTTATCTGTCGTCTGACCAAGACACCGGCTTTGACTTTTGCCTCAGACAGCTTAGGAAAGAAGTCTTGAATTGCGACCTTCCAGTTGGCTCTCTCTTGACGTTGTTCCTCCCCACAGCGAACTCGGTCTGCTGTGTCCTGTCCCACCTTTATCTTTGGGACAACAGGGACACCAAGGCGCATTACCAAAGACAGCAGGGAAACTTCATAAAAACCTCCTAGGGTTAGGGTCACCATTTTGAAGTCTCCTAGCCATACACATCATACTTCAGGGCCTCTAGCAATGTCTGTTGTAATATTCTTTTAAGTAAAAAAAAAAACATATATTTTAAAATGTACCTATTTTTTCTGATTTTATATGAGCGAAAAGACTCAAATTAATTAGTTTTCTCAATGAAAATGGGTCGATTTCAAAATACCAGCGTCCTGGTCACAAAAGCAAAGTTTGAGGGGAATAATAGCCATTTTCTATATTTTTTGCAGTATACGCAATTAGGAATAATAGGAAGAAAAAAATTGTTACATAGTGTAATGTTCCAATAATAATAATAATAATAATAATAATAATTAAAAAAAAAAAACATCCATCTAAAGAATCTGGATTAAATTTACAGTACCTGGTTTCAAACTTCATGCACCTGTAGAGAAAATGTGAAAATATTATTTAATAAGGATTCAGATATGCAGGTCCATTTTTATGAAATTTGCTTTTCAGCATATTGAGAGTTTGTGTACGCTGGGTGAAACATACAGATCTTATTTCTCGTTTTTGGATCGGAGTACAACCTTAAAATTTGCTTTTGATTTGCCCTTTTTTAAAAATTAATTAATTTATTTATTTCTAATAAAGATTTGTCCGATTCAATCCAATTATAAAACAAAATCCTATCTCCTAACTTATAGTAAGCCCTGAACTAATTATGCTGTCAAAAATTGTTCAGGCTGAAATTTTATGGGAGTCTGGGGATATTTCATAAGAGTCTGTTATTTCACTTGAGCCAGTCCTACAGCGGTGAAGGCTACAGGAATATTTCAAGATCAAACCATGGCCTGAGATTCCACACCTTTTGATAAGAGAGAAAAATCACTGAATACCAAAACTAATATCTGATCAACTTAGTATTTCAGTGTAGGTCTTACCAAAACAAAAAAAAAAAAAACCCAATATATATAATATATAAAAGCTCTGGTGCACCACTACTAGCCCATACTTGTTTTAGTAGTGTGTCTTGGATGATTTAGCACCGGTTCTGCTGATTGAGCATGCTGAATTGGCGTCGTAAGCTACTGGTGATTTCCAGTGTAGCGAGTCATCAGTGTATGAGAAGAGAAATGGAAATAAGCCAAGCAAGCAAAAGACACTCAAGAGGGAACTCGCACTTTTATCTCATCTTTCAACAACTAAACATTTCTGAACTTTAGCTAGCTTTTATTTCATCAAAAATATGCAGAGATCCTTCGAACGGATTTACAGTGGGATGAAAAACGGTACCTCGGACCATTTTCAAGAAGTGCTTTATCCTGATCAGGGTCACTGGGTACACCGGGCATGAATTGGGAATACCAGTCCATCATGGGGCACAATGGACATGCTGATACACACCTTGTGGCAATGCAATTTAGCATAGCCAGGGTGTTTTTTTGGATGTGCAAGGAAACTGGAGAACCCTTCGTAAACCCATATGGACTCCGGGGGAACGGACAGTAACCCGAGCTTAAGGCAGAGCCTTGTAGGCATCAGCACAGATCACCGTATCCCTATGCTGCCCAGAAACTAGCAACAAATTGTAATAAGTAGTATTTCTCTATAGATATTGGTACTTGTATCCATAGGGTTTGTGGTCCTTAGTACAGTAATGTGATATTAGAGACCTAGGATTTGACTTTCTGCAATACTGGGTCTTAATTTCTGTCTCGCATACAGAGAATGTATGCTGCAACTCTTTTATCGTCTACACCGCAAGTTGCTTAGCATCTCGTGCAAAAGTTTGCACCACAGTCGAACTTGTTTAGTGCTACTTTTTCTGCATTGGGTTGGTGTGTCGTGGTCTGAAAGAACTATTTTAGGCCTCAAAAAAGAAGTCGTCGAGTCCATTTGATGTGTTATGCCGGCTAAAGTATCTACTCATTCGCAGAGTAATAGCATTATAGGTTTTGGGTTTGTACCACCTAGTGAGGATAATAATAATTCCCCCACAAACACTCATTTTTGTCTTCCTGTGTTCGTTTCAACAGCACCTGGCAATTCCGTGAACGCTTTCTGATTTTCCTAGGAAAAAGCAGAAAAGCTCGAAATCATCCCATGATACTCCAGATGTTGTAAACTGATCGAAACGAGTGTGTTGGGGCATGAAATGTGTGTTAGGACACGACACACAATCCTTTGCTGAAACGACTGTGTGGATTTAGGAATGTGAGCCAAATCAAAATTGAAAGGGATCTGATATCGTCAAGGGCTTTGCAAAACCTTTTTCGCTTCCATGGAAAAACATTCCCTGTTTATTTCCATTCCCTGGAAAAATAAGCATTGGTCTGTCCAAACAGAACCTTCTTTTAACTTGTTGCTTCTTCTGTTTTATCGTAGAGAACAGATTGCTTCCGGAGAAGGAGCGGCAGCAGGTGGCTGAACGCTTGTTGCGCATGATGTGTACCGATTTGGGTCTCCTTGGTGTACTCAGCAGCAAGGACTTCCTCAAGCTGGCCCAAACTCTAGTGGACACAGGCTCCCGCCATGGCGCTTATTCCATCCGCGATGCTCTCGGAGACATGAGCACTTTAGCCCTGAAGCAGCTTCCTCGCATGTATAACCAGGTCAAAGTGAAAGTGACCTGTGCGCTCGGATCAAACTCCTCCTTAGGCATTGCTGTGACCTGTCATTCACAGACTATTGGGCCGGATTCCTGCTACGTGCTAACGGCGTATCAGGTGGAGGGGGTTCGGCTTCGACGTTACGTGCTAGGAATTAAAGAGTCTTCTATAAGGGAGGGTCCGGAGCATGTCCATCACTGGGTCCAGAATGTCCTTTCTGAGTTCGTCATGTCAGAAATCCGCACAGTTTATGTCACAGAGCCACGTTTGTCACTGTTACCGAGTTGCGGCAGGTCCAGCCTTAGCTTGCGGTGTGCTGGATGCTCTCTCTCAGCCACTATTCAGGCCGTTCTTGGGCGACGTAGCCTTCAGGCCAGGGGCCTGCATGAACTTGGAGAACTTCTGGCAACATGTCGTGACATAGCTGGAAGCAGTAGCTTTAATCGAGACAGCAAGGCCACAGATGAGTCTCCGCCACCACCCTGTTGGGATTTCACCGCTGAGGCATTGCTCAAGGTCCATGAGAACTTCGAGGCCATATGTGAAGTGTACGGCCGCTGCAAAAGCACAGCACCGCTTCTACAAGGCCTCAACAAGCACCTTCTCAGCACGCTAGCCTCACTGCTTGCACCCTTGCGCCAGGCAGCACAGGAGCTGGGGGGTGATCGTTGGCCCACACTTCAGCAGGTGCTCCCCTCCTACCTTCGCCTGGAGAAACTCTTTACCTCCAAGGCTGGTGAGGCAGGTGCTGGCAGCAAGCTCTGCCACTACTTCCTGGAAGCATTAAAGGAAAACTTCAAGGTTGAGAGGGTCCACCAAGTGGCTATGATCCTGGACCCACAGCTCAAGCTCCGACCAGTCCCTGGATACCAGCATGAGGAGATTATCTCCAGGGTATGTGACATGGCTGTCAGCATGAAGGAACCAGCGAGTGGAGGCCCGTCTGGGATCTCAGGGGATGAGCGGGAGAGCGACGGGCCAGCTGGTCCCAAGCGAGGGCGCATGGATTGCGGGATAGACAGGCCATCCTGCGCTGCTGAGGATCCACAGGTTCGGAAGGAACTGTTCCAGTACCTGGGTGAACCGCTCTTCCAATCGACAGGGGATCTCTTCCAGTACTGGAGCTCCGTTATGGACAGATATCCCAAGTTGTCCCGTTTGGCTTTGTGGCTCCTGGCAGTGCCCGCCATGGGTGTCCGCAGCGAATGCATCAGCATCTGTGAGCAGACCTTCGCCCTAAAGAGGAAGCGCGAGGTCACGGCTGAGGAAATGAACAAACTCGTCTTCCTCAAGTGCAATTTTGCCTGAGGTAGAGCAAGGCCACCAGCCAGCACTACTGACTCCATTGTGAAAGACACACTAAAGTATTTAGTAACTAGACTCTGGTCTAGGTTTACTTTGTAGCTTTCTTTACATCCTTGGTTGGATCTCTTATTCTGGAGCGAAAACCTATTTCTGGATCAATGTCTACGAACGACGTGCAGTTAACGAGTTCTTTTTGTGGACGACTGCTGTGGAGCAATACATTATTGAGCAGATATCACCTACACACACCTCAAACCTCAACTTTCTACTGCCCTTGGTAACCTAGCAGCGAAAAAGATAAGCCCTAAAACGTGGATATAAACTTTTGTCGTCAATGCTTGAACCATCTAAACCAAAACATGGACCACACTGTATGCATCATCTTTATTTTTCCTTTTTCAATTAGTTTCTTTCATTTTTTTCAATTAGACTCCTAGACTGTTTGTCCCTGTTATCCTGCCTGAATTGTCCATTTTTTTTTTTCTTTCTTTCTCCTCCTGCGCTGCCGAAAGATAATTAATCTACTTTGCTTTTCTTGCTGTACAAATGACCTCTTAGTTATCAGGTCTTGGAAATTATTTCAGGTAACCTATGTGCATTTCTTATTTCAGTGTTTCTAAATGAGAGTTCTTCACTGGGTGCTCGCTTCCACTCGTTTGACTGAATAATTTGCTGTTTTTAATATATGCTTCTCAAAATCCGTAATTTTAATGGTCCGTACCGATAGAAGACGCCATGTATTGCACAGTTTGAATCTACATATGCATGAGGAATCAGATATTCAAATTTTATTCTAAACGCATCGCTCTCGTCGCAGTCGGTGCATTCAACCCCCTTCCGAGCACAGCAGGGTCCAACCTATAGAGCTACAACCTGCTCTTCAGATCATGTGCATCATCACAGTCTACAGGATCTTGATTATCTTGGCTGTGAGACTGTCTTGATGGAGACGGAATAGTTTAGATTCAGAAGCGGATGTACCACGTAATCGTTTTTGAAACACTGGCCCACACGGCTTCGGTATATAAAGGAGTCTTTTACGCAATCCCAAAATGGTTTAGCTTGTAAACAGTTTTCTTGCTGAACTCGGACGGTCCAGATGGGAAATCCTGTGTTTTTGTTTCAATGTAAACAATGGCCAATAAAGGCCAAATATCTCATTAACGATCCAAACGATGCAAGGCCGATTTGAAACCATCTGAAGCTATATTCACATGGGTGGAGATCGCTTGAGAAAATATTCTAGCATCCTAAAGGGTTCGTCAGGTTTTTTTTTTTTTTTCCTTTGAGAGAAACCTTTTAATGCTTTTTAAAGGATCCAAGTAGTACCATTTTGGGAAAACTGTAACCATTGTCCATTCCAAAACAAAACAAAACAACAAAAACCCATAAAGAGCCCTTTGTTAGAGAGTGCATAGTGTAGATCATGGAAAATGGTTGGACTCTTGAGCATGACCTTTAACCCTGAAACTACTGTACTGGATATTGCTTTAGGTAAAAACACTACATTAAAACATACACTTTTTTTTTGTTTGTTTTTTTTGTTTTTAAACTGTCGTCCTGACTTTGTGCGGTGGTCTGGGGGGTGGAATACAGGTTTTAGTTTCTGTTTTGCATGTATGCATTTTTTAAAAAAGTTTTCCACCAAAAGTGAATCGGAAAGAAATTTGCTTGTCAAGATTGAATCCCAGCTGTGGTTCAGGAGCATTATGGACATTTTAACAGCTGGTATCCGATTACAATCTTACGTCCGTGTTTCTTTGGCACGACTTCTATCCACCGGCTCGATCAAAGTTCACTGTGTGAGGAAATCACATTTAGCTAGTCAGGTTTTAGACAATTTTAGGCAGGCTGACTGTTTTTACCAGAATGTTTGATAAACATGATCTTTCCAGGCAGACGGTTATAAAGTAGTCTAAATAAAAAATGTTGTTTTGGGTTAAATGTTTTCTTGAAGGTATAAAAGTATGTTACAGGCAAAACAATCCAAAAAAAAAAAAAAAAAAAATGATGTTGGGTCTCGGCCACGGCAACATCCGAGTGGTTTTCCCAGACCGCCATGAAAATATAAACACAACTGGCACTTTTTCTTCACAACATGGCTGTCTCGAGTGTTTAAACATCTTTATATAGATCCTAATTGAAGGAACGTCCTGACTATAAATGGTATGCATCAACACTGGTGTGTATCAACGCTCTTATGCTTCTTTAGGGATAGGATTTGTATTATTTAATTGCCATTTAAAAAGTCTTAGGAATCTGCATTCTGGGATGTTCACTGTGTTGAAAAAGTTGTTTCAGTTCAATATGAATAGATGGTTTGAATAGATTGCAGCTGCTTTTAGTTCTGGATGCAGCTTCCATATTTAATTTTTTTTTTTTTTTTTTAATTGTTCTGTCTTTAATGCACTGGATTTCTAAAAAAACAAAAACAAAAAACAAACAAAAAAAGCCCCAACAGAAAGATAGTATAATTAGTTTCTATAATCTTCGAGTGATAATTCAAGGATGGAATCGAAGAGCTTATTAAAAACGAACCTTCCCAACTGTATGGCATGGCCAAGCTTGATAAAGTTCCCTCTGTCTTGTACACACCAGTTTCGAAGTGTAATGCTGTTCTGAAGATGTACGGACATCATGGATGTTTGTTTGGTTTTTTTTTTGTTTGTTTGTATGTATGTATGTGTCGCTTGGACAAAGTTTCTCCAAGATCTTTGAGCTTGAGTGGAGCTGGATGATGTTTATTCCTGTTGTTCCTTTTTATAGCCACAAGAGGGCGCCGTTCAGCTCCTGCTATGGTGGGAGTGGCTAAACTCCTTACCTCCTTTTGTATACACAACTTTGATAATAGAGTTCATCAGAATTCAGAAACCGGTACTGTTTTTTATTTTATTTTATTTTTTATTTTCTGCTTTTGTGCATCCAGGGGAGAACGTATTTGTTTAGACTGCCAAGGAAGTATCAGATTGTTCTCATCAGCATACTCCCATTTTGCAATATTTAAATACAAATAAATGTACTCTTATTTTAGGGACCCACTATTAATTTTTTTTCCCTTTCTGCTAAGTGCAAAAAGAAACAGATGGTTGCTTTTTTAGTTCTTTTCATTTTATTTTAGTAGGTTTTTTTTTTTTTTTTTTTTAATTTTTATGATTGTGTATGACTTGTTTGAACAGTAGGTCTAATTTATACTTTTTTAGCAGCACTATTTTTATATCTATATATATGGTTAATAATAGAACTTTAACTCATTACTGATTCTCAGTAGAACACCAAGCGCTGTGCAGCATCCTCAGACTCTATCATGTACTGTGTGAAAATAAAACGTACTGAAACAGGAATGTTGTCTTTGTGTCATTGTGTCCTAATCCTGGATATTTATAATGAGCATTGCTCTGTATGTATGCATGTATTTGTGCGCGTGTGTGTGTGTGTGTGTGTGTGTGTGTGTGTGTGTGTGTGTGTGTGTGGACCATCATGCACCTGACTTTTAATATGCGATTCCAGTAACATAATCAATTCATTATGAATGTTGCTTGGGATTATTTGAGGTGATGCCAAATAATGATTACATTCCATTAAAAATGTAGATGATTGGTAACCACGATGTTCCTTCTAAATTGTTATACTCAAACTCATGCATTATAATTGAACCATTATTATACCACAGCGCGCTCACAGTATTCACAATCCTGATGGGGGGGTAGGGCAGAGAGAGCTTGTGTGGTCTCCTTGTGCTTTAGGGGCTTTTTTCTCCCTTAGTCAATGATTGCCGTTACTAAATTGTCTGTAATGTGTGAATGTGTGTGTGTGATTGTGCCCTACTGTGGGTTGGCACCCTGTCCAGGCTGTCCCCATCCTTGTGCTCCAAGTTTCCTGGGATAGGCTCCAGACTCTGCTGTGACCCTGTGTAGGATAAGAGGTACAGAAATGGATGGATGGATGGATGGATAATATATATGTTCAAAGCAGTAACTTGGTCAATTGGGCATTGTGCTAGTGACCATCAGATTATTTTTTCGAGTAGGTTCTTTATGTTTTGTTATTTCATTTATTCATTCAAACATTTCAGGGCCCCATGGTAGAGTAGTCATTTTGCTCCTGGGCTTGGGACCAAAAGTTGTTCAAACAACACTTTAAATCACATGCTCTGTGCTTGAATTGGATTCAGTTACAGTTTTAGATGTTTTTTTGTTTGTTTGTTTTTGTGTGTGTGTGTGTGTGTGTGTGTGTGTGTGTGTGTGTCATAAAATATCTGCCAAATAAATAGCTAAAAAAAAAAAAAAAAAAGGCATGTAGTACAGTGGTTTTCAAAGTGGGGGCCGCCAGGGGGCGCCCGTGGGGCCTCAACAATTTGCTGTGAAAAATAAATTCTCAGTCTCAGACAACCACACACACACACACAATCAATTCCTAATGTAATGTAATGTAAACATCCATCCATCCATCCATCCATGGATCCATGGATGGATAGTAAAGATGTAAGATGTAATTATTAATTTAAAAAAAGGGGGGGATATATTCAGAAGTCTGTATTTTTAATGTGTTTTAAAGACATCTTGCAAAAGGTGGGCCTCGGTCAAATGTTCATGCCATTTGGGGGGCCTTGCCCTGGAAAAGTTTGGGAACCCCTGAGTATTCGTGTAACAGTTTGTTATTGCTGCAAAAAAAGGACACTAGGGGGCAGCACAGGACAGACTTTTATTTTTTTGCTTCCTGCGTCCATATTTTAGGTGAACCTCTGGGAGAACCCTTAAAGGTTCTGTGTAGGAGCTTTCAATAATAGAACCGTCAAACAGAACAACACAATGCAAAATCTTAAATATTATTAAACCGTCCGAACGCTTCCTGTAACTCCATCAATCCTGACCTGGGTGAATTCTCTTTAATTGTATTCAGTACATTCGTTAAGTAATGATTAAAACACTCGCTGTTGTGCTGTTACTGGAAAATAATCGATATCAAAATGGTGTGATGAGCTGGAGCTACTGTTACCACCCCAAAGTTGATTGTTTTCCTCTAACCACACTTCCTGAAACGCTTTATTCCTCATACACCACAGCAGTTTGCCCGTTTTGAGTCATTAAAGAATGATGCGTTGTATTTTTTATCCATTTATATTTACGTTTAATGTTGTAGAACATCCTTGAAACAAGTTAGCGCCTGTTATTTACATTTATAGTATTTGGAGGACGCCCTTATCCAGAGCGACTTACACTTATCTCATTCATACATACATCTGAGTGATTGATGGTTAAGGTTGCTTGCTCAAGAGCCCAGCAATGGCAGCTTGGTTGTGGTGGTGGGGTTTGAACTCACAACCTTCTGAGCATCAGACCTTAACCACTGAGCCACCATTGCCCCCATTGTTGCTTACATTCTTTCACGAAGACTCTGGAGACTTCTTCGGAACCCTCTCCAAGCCTGTGTAAGTTGTTACCGTGGAAACGATAACGTATTCGAACGAGCTCATTATAACACAAACCCGTGATTTTAAAACGCATCCAAATCTACTCGGAGCTGCCGCTCAGAGAAAATGAATCAACGCCGTCTGACCAATCAGAATCGAGAGTTCAACATTTCTGCTGTCTTTTATTTGATCTTACGGGCTGATGTTTTGTTGCGTTCCACCCTGTTTCCCTTTCGAACTGCGATCCCTGCGCAATGACATCATGACTGCAAGAGGCAGCCAAAAATCTCTCAGCGTGATCTCTTAAACATACAGAGAGAGAGAGAGAGAATGCCGCTGTCCAACCACCTTCAGGCAGACTCACAAGCAGGAGCGCTGCGAAAGTTCTCTCAATTATTCCCCCATCGCAGGTCGGAGAGGAAATTATTTCGTCAACGATCGAGCAATTTATAGCCTTGGGCAATAATGCCGGAATGTTTTCACATTGCTACGTCCTTGGTTTGTGGAGACAGTGTTGGTCTGGGGTTATTGGTTCATAAATAACTTATCGATAATGTTTTTGTAATAATTCACGAGCCCATCACTGAAGCAGTAAATCAGGAGCCGGGCGTCTGCATTTATAACGAATGCGTCATAAAAATCTATTTATGACTTACTAATGAAGCGCTCTTAAGGAAGTCAGAAAGCTGATGTTAATTAAAGTTTCTTGATTTACAGTGTGGTTTGATTTTTGCAGCCTTTATGCTTCCTCGGTTTAAGGGAGGAAGTGTGTACGTGTGTGTGTGAGTGAGTGTGTGTGTGCAAGTGAGTGTATGTGTGTGTGAGTGAGTGAGTGTGAGATTGTCCGGATGAAAACTTTTTTACGTTTTTGGCCTCAGGATCATTTTTGGCACGTTGCCACGTGGCGTAACGTTTCTGTCTCGTGTGCATTCAAGACGATCTTTTTTTATCCCCCCTTCTTCTTCTTCTTCTTTTTAATACAATTCACTGGCTTTTTTGTCTTTCTTTTTACCCCAGTGTTGTTAAATTCTCAACTCAGAAGGTGTTGATGAATTATCTATAACAGCAGCTCTGAGAGTAGTTCCAGCTGTTATTCAGATTCACCGCTTTACCTAGTAATGTCTTTGATCTAATGCGTTATCGTTTCTATAGTAACGGCTCATTCATGGACGATACGTATGGTGGATGCTCCATAGGATCTGCATCTAATATATATATATATATCTATTTTTTAAATGTGATAATAGCCCATACTCATACGTTTTGTAATCTCAGCGGCTGTGGATCAGGTGGTAGAGCGGGTTGTACACTAATCGTAGGGTCGGAGGTTCGATTCCCGGCCCACGTGACTCCACATCCCGAAGCGTCCTTGGATGAGACTCTGAACCCCAAGTCGCTCCCGATGGCGAGTTAGCGCCTTGCATGGTGGCTCTGCTCCCATTGGTGTGTGAGTGTGTGTGTGAACGGGTGAATGAGACACAGTGTAAAGCGTTTCGGATAAAAGCGCTATATAAGTGCAGACCATTTACCAAGAGTATTCCTTTCAGCTTATGATCTGTTCATCGGAAGGTTGTGGGTTCAAGTCCTAAAGCTGTCAGAGAGCTAGCATATTCTGTATCATTCATAAACGTCTTTGAAAAACAACATCTACTAAGAACGACAAAAAAAAAAATTTAAAAATCATGCCGTGTTTTCATCAGCTAATGCTGTTCATAAAGTCTAATTATTCTGCAGCTCTAGACCTCATTAGTCGGATGCAAATGAATGATTTCCATGCTATTTCTATGAACATAGGTTTGATGGCACAGTGGGTGCGAAAGTAAGTGTCTGATGATTACATTTACATTTATTAACGTGCCACTTTTATTGAAAGCGACTTCCAACTGAGGCGGAAATCCAAACGAAGGAGCTGACAGCAAGAGCGAGGACGAGGACGAGGACGAGGCAGTTTCCACCGAATGACCGAAAACATGTGGAAGATAGTCGTAGTGTAGTTTGTCGAGTTCACCGAGTACACTGAAATCCGCCAACATGTCATGTACTTAACTACGAAATGCAAATGGTTGCCGTGCGAAGCATGAGGCAGGATATGAGATCACGGTCATGACCCTCTCACCAAACGTGAGCGTCGATGGCAGTGCTGTAATTGGACTTAACTGAGAGTTTTATTGGTTTAAACATGTGATGTCTGGGTCTTTTTATGGCCTCTTTCTCACACTCACGCATCATATTCAGCCTTAATTGATGGGGGAAAAAAAACACCCTTTCATTTCGACCCCACGCTCTCCACCTTTGACCGAAGGATGCACATAATCTGCGACGTATATCATTTGAGACGTAGCGTACATCGTTCGCGAACTCCGATTTGACATATCGCAGACTGGAGTGAAGTGAGCGGTTGAATTGTCAGCACATTACTACGTTTCAGTCATGGAGCTGGTGTCTGAGCCTTGCTAACTTGTCAGCAAGTCTTTGTTTTTTATGGAGGCACGTCATCGTGACAGCACTCGACATGAGTCGACTAATGAGACCACTAATCACCTCCATATGGACACGCCAAGAAGCGGTTAAAACCTGCGTTAAACTGCATCTTTTGTGGTGCTAACTGCTGTTTTAATTGCTTAGTTCCATGTTCTATTATAACACCAGTATTTAATATAATAACGTCTGGTATAAAATAAACAGTAGGGTCCGAGACTGTCACTCGGAACCGTTTTATTTCATCGGCTATTGAAAATAAGTCAATTTTGTTCAACTGTATTTCCTCAAAGTTGATTCTACAATTTTTTGTTTTATTTTATTAACACATGGAGACAATATTAACTACACTATACTAGGCCTGTCAATATCAAGTCTTGGTATTTATGAGATTTCCGTTAACGGCATGTGTAACTGTTAAAAAAAACAACTGTGCAATGAGATAAATGTAACACACTAGAATTTATTTGTGGTGTTAAATTTTAAAGTGGAATGATCTTATTGTTCTTAATTGTTCTCAAGGTTTCCGTGTCTTCACTTGGGACTTTTCATGGGACTTGTCTGTGTTGAATTGGGATTTGTCGTAGTTCATTTGAATTGTACCTGGGACATGTCTTGGGTCGTGTCTGTCTACTTGAGACTTGGATCTTGATCTTTCTTGGCGCATGTCTCTGGACTTTTTTGCCTTTACTTGTGACTTGACTCAGTTCTTGTTCTCCTTACTTGTCTCACCTGGGTCTAGTCCGTCTTTACTTGGCACATGTCTTGGGACTTGTCTGTCTTTACCTAGGATTTTTTCTGTCTTTACTTGGAACTTGTCTTGGGAATGATCTGTCTTTTGATGGGACTTCCCTCTTGGAACTTGTCTTGGGAATGATCTGTCTTTTGATGGGACTTCCCTCTTGGAACTTGTCTTGGGAATGATCTGTCTTTTGATGGGACTTCCCTCTTGGAACTTGTCTTGGTTCTTGTCTGTCTTTATTTGGGACTTGTAAAGAGACCCATCTTTCTTTACTTGTAATTTGTCTCGGGACTTGTCTGTCTGTACCTGGGATGAGTCTCTTTCATTGGAACTTGTCTGTCTTTACTTAGTAGTTGTCTCAGGACTTGTCTTTGGTTTGTCTGACTAATTGAGACTTGGATCTTGGATCTTGTCTGTCTTCATCCATGTCTCTGGATTTGTCTGTCTTTACTTATGACTTGACTCAGATCTTGTTTGTCTTTACTTAAGATCTGACCAGCTACTCGTCTGTCTTTACTTGGGACGTGTCTCAGGACTTGTCTGTCTTTAATTGAGACTTTTTTTTCTTTTTTGTATCTTGTCTGTCTGACTTTGTCTTGGGATATGACTTGAACTGGTTCTTGTTTGACTTCACTTAGAACCTGACAAGCCACTTGTCTTGGGAAATGTCTCGGGACTTGTCTTTCTGTAGTTGGGACTTGTCTTGGGACCTGGGTCTCTTTACTCGGGACATGTCTTGGTTCTTGTCTGTCTTTACTCGGGACATGTCTTGGTTCTTGTCTGTCTTTACTCGGGACTTGTCTTGGTTCTTGTCTGTCTTTACTCGAGACTTGTATTGGTTCTTGTCTGTCTTTACTCGGGACTTGTCTTTGTTCTTGTCTGTCTTTACTCGGGACTTGTCTTGGTTCTTGTCTGTCTTTACTCGGGACTTGTCTTGGTTCTCGTCTATCTTTACTCGGGACTTGTCTTGGTTCTCGTCTGTCTTTACTCGGGACTTGTCTTGGTTCTCGTCTGTCTTTACTCGGGACTTGTCTTGGTTCTTGTCTGTCTTTACTCGAGACTTGTATTGGTTCTTGTCTGTCTTTACTCGGGACTTGTCTTTGTTCTTGTCTGTCTTTACTCGGGACTTGTCTTGGTTCTCGTCTGTCTTTACTCGGGACTTGTCTTGGTTCTCGTCTGTCTTTACTCGGGACTTGTCTTGGTTCTTGTCTGTCTTTACTCGGGACTTGTCTTGGTTCTCGTCTGTCTTTACTCGGGACTTGTCTTGGTTCTCGTCTGTCTTTACTCGAGACTTGTATTGGTTCTTGTCTGTCTTTACTCGGGACTTGTCTTTGTTCTTGTCTGTCTTTACTCGGGACTTGTCTTGGTTCTTGTCTGTCTTTACTCGGGACTTGTCTTGGTTCTCGTCTGTCTTTACTCGGGACTTGTCTTGGTTCTCGTCTGTCTTTACTCGGGACTTGTCTTGGTTCTCGTCTGTCTTTACTCGGGACTTGTCTTGGTTCTTGTCTGTCTTTACTCGAGACTTGTCTTGGTTCTTGTCTGTCTTTACTCGGGACTTGTCTTTGTTCTCGTCTGTCTTTACTCGGGACTTGTCTTGGTTCTCGTCTGTCTTTACTCGGGACTTGTCTTGGTTCTTGTCTGTCTTTACTCAGGACTTGTTTAGGGACTTGTCTGTCCTTAATTGTGACTTGTCTGGAGAGTCGTCTGTCTTGACTTGGGATCTGTCTTGGGAATTGTCTCTCTTTATGTGGTATTTGCCACAGGACTTTTCTGTTTTTACTTGGAACTCTAATTGTCAGCCCCTGCTTTTTTATTTATTTATATATAAATAAAGCTAAGTATATTAAGACTTGGTCTACATTAGTCTCAGTGCAAAACTACAGAAGCACATGTTGGACAAAAAAACATCTTGCTAAATTGGCTACATTTGTTGCGAGGGGAAAAGTTTTTATTTTCTTCAAACTATTCCTATAAAGGGCACATTCTAGTAAAGAAAAAAAAAATATCCAGGATCTCCAGACTGTTACACACAGCTCTCGAGCAGAACTTACTCTTCACAGGGATTATCCTTCTAAGCGTCACTTCATGGGATGATCTATGATCCCGGAGTCGAAGAGCGTAAAACACATAACAAAGACATATATAATCCATTAATCCATCAAGTTAATCTGTCACTCTGGAGCAGATGAAATGTGAAAGCCGTCATGGTTTTTGAAGAAGATTCTCTGTGGGAAAAAGACCCAGAAAGAATGAGAGGGAAAAAAAGAAGAAAGGAAGAAAAACAAGACCACATGGTAAATGTGTAAACAGGGAAGATGTTGACACACAGTGGTGCTGTTGAACATATACGCTTAAGCCGCGGCCGCTGTAGATGAGTGACAGACGGCGTGACCACACACAGCATTCCTCGCATGTTCAGCACTGTTCAGGCCAACAGGCAGTGAGCAAATGTTGAAAAAGCAAACATGAGGAATGACCATTAGAGCTCGAGAGAATATAATCTCGACTACACTCGGGTGAAAATCTTTCAGATCATTTCCACAAACTTTTAGGATGAGGAGAAAAGTTTTCTTTAAAAACAACAACAAAAAAAAATTCAACTGATGTTTATAGAAGCATTATTTGAAGGTACATGCCTCATTGGTTAGCATTTTAGCTGAAAACGAAACTGATTTCCGTTACGCTCTTAGGGTACCATCATGCATCATAACTTTTTGAGATTTATTTCCTGTTAGCTTATTTCTTGCTGGTTTAACATCTTACTGAAAGATAGAACAGAAAATGGGTCCTAATAAAAATCTGCTATTTTTTTTTTAACACAGCTAGATTATCCATCCATCCATCCATTTTCTGTACCGCTTATCCTACAGAAGCCTGGAGCCTACCCCAGGGAACTCGGGGCTCAAGCCACAGGAGACCCTGGATGGGGTGCCAATTCATCGCAGGGCACAATCACACACCCTCACGGACAATTTAGAGATGCCAATCGGCCTACGATGCACGTCTTTGGACTGGGGGAGGAAAACAGAATACCCCGAGAAAACCCTTGAAGCACGGGGAGAACATGCGAAATCTGCACACATTGCGGAGACAGGAATCGAACCCCCAACCCCGGAGGTGCAATGGAAAAATTTACTAACAACTTATCCAGTCTCCCCCTTACAACTAAACTAATGTTAGCTAAACAGTACAAAAGGTAGCTAGATATCTAGTTACCGAAGACTAGCTAACTAGCTGCATATACTAGCAGCAGAAGCTGTAATTCGCATGATATTAGCTAGCTAATCCTGAAAACAATTTCTGGCAAACACAAAAATAATTGTTAGCTATTTTATAAGCATAGCACTATTTCTTTGGATGAATGTACAAATTTAACAGGAAGTACGTTAACATCCAAAACACTGCAACAGCGATTGACAGGTGCGCTACTGTCAGGGTTAACACAGATTAATCAACACATTTTGACCAATCCGAATCAAGGATTCAACAGTATGCACAAATTTACGGTTTAAGCAGAATGTGTGATTATTATACAGTGCTAGGCTGGTAGCCGTAAGCTTCCCTTACTCGTTAACAACATTACAGTAGCTTCAAATTTTAGGATAAATCAATGTAGTCATTTTTGGTAGCTCATAATGCTGTTTAGTAGTCCATGGGTTAATAAATGCTGATAAATAATGTGTTTTATATGGAACTGCTTGGAAGTTTAATGCCTGTGATTCTGATTAGTACTCGTTCTTGTGTTAGAAATACCTCAGGGTCGTTCAGAACGGTTGAAAACCCAAAGCTTTTAGACAAAAGCACGATATAAGTCGAGAGTAAACTTTGTCGAATTGTCATATTATACCGAGACAAAGGCAATGCTTCTTATTTCGAGTGCTGGACCTCAGTGCGTTTTTACGATATTTAAAATAAAATAAAAAAATAATAAAAAAGAGGAAAACTTGCACATTAATAACAACCCAGTCTGCTGAAGTAGCCACAACGGTTGTCTGGACCTCACAGGAAATTTAACACCGACGCCCACCACGGAGCGCAATTTGGCATCGAGAAACAGCTTCATCAGCGCTGGCGTAATTACACCATTAGAGATGTAAAGACCAGAATTTATCAAGCGCAGTTTGGCATCTGACCAAACACATACTTGCTCTCCAGGTCTTTTGAGTTTGAAGATATGGTTCAGTGAAAATTTTAATTTGCAGAAAGATTTCCACTCCCCCTGAGCGTTGTCGATCAGCCAAGACGTTTAGGCGCTGAGGTTTGTAAAACTATGTGTAAAACACCCGCGCTACGAGGCTAATGCTACTAACGAATGTCTATCTCGTCTCGAAGATGATGGGTTCCATTTTGAGTCTGCTTCCTTCTCAAGGGGTTCTTTCTCATGCCGTCTCAGTCGTTTTCTTCGTTACTCAAAGCTGCGTTGCAATACATAGCTATATTATTATTTGCACTGCATCCAGTAATTCCAGTTGTTTAGTAGATACACTCTTCTCTCTGGGAGAACTCATAAATATTTTATGTAGAACCTACAATAATGTGTTTTCCTACCACGAACGGTTCCAAGTAGAACCCATTTAGGACACTAAATTCCTTTGACTGTCCAATGAAGCCTTAAAGAACTCTTGAAGAACCCTAAGGAACTCTTAAAGAACAGTTTAACAAGTAGCAAGACGTTTAGCTCAATTTCAAGTTCATAAATTCTACTTAGAGCCCTTTCCGATATGAAAACACTTCATTTTATGGTTTTACATAGAGCCTTGAAGGATTCCTTCTAAGGGATATCTGAGGAACACTTAAGGGGTTACTTTTATACTTTTAAATAAAACTTTTTAACTTTCCAATTAACCCTTAAAGAACAATTTAAGAACCTTTTTTTTTTTTTTCCAAGAATGTAACTAATACCAATATGGCTAAATGTTAAACCCATGACAGCGTCTAGAGATTTAGAATACAATAATTACCAATAATTTGGAGTTTGTTCTGCACACTTACCCTGTTAATACTTACTGAAGAAAAGGGTTCTTTGTGAGTTCACTGGGTAATCAAGAGTTCTTTCTTTTAATGATCTTTGTCTAAATCGTAGGGTTGGTGGTTTGATCCCCGGCCCACATGCCGATTGAAAGGCACTATATAAGTGCAGACCGTTTACTTGGTTGTACTTGGAGCCCTTTTCTTATAGAGAAACACTTTGTTGAAGGGTTCTACATTATCCCTTTAAAGTTTCTCCGAGAGGGTTGACTCTAGGAGAAATCTTAAAGAAGTCTGGTAAAATGTACCATGACAGAACTTCCCCAGACACTAAAAAGAAAATAACGACCCATAATTTGGAGTTTGTATCGCACGCTTAAATGTTTAATACATACACTCGTAGGAAAAAAGAGTTCTTCGGTGGTTCTTCTGGATAATTAAGGGTTCTTTTGAACTCAATTTTAAACATCTATGTATACGGCGATAATGACCAAGTGGTTTTTAAAACATGTTGGAATTTTAGACTTAGGGCAAAAGATTAGGTATAAACTATGCTACTAACTCATAAAGGTTTAGGGTTAACCATAGGTGCAAAGACAGTCCAAATTGGTGGATGTTTTGTGACTGATACTGTAACTAAGGTGCTGTTTGTTTTTGGGAGTTTCCACTACCAGACATTAAGCACAGCCTTAACCTTAACCAGATTAACCTACAGCTACATTCACTCAGTTAAGCTGGTTTTACACTAGGCGATTTCAGCGGTCTTTTACGATTATTAATTGTCAGACTGTCCGAGATGATGTCAGTCAGAATTCTGTATCAGACTGTGAGATAACACGTGTCCTTCATGTCAGATTAAACAATGAAGATAGCTAGAAGAAGAAAAAGAAGAATTTATTTATCATGTATATATTACAACAGAGTGAAATTCTTTTCTTCGGATACTCCAGCATGTTAGGAAGTTGGGGTCAGAGCGCAGGGTCAGCCATGATACAGCGCCCCCTGGAGTTGAGAGGGTTAAGGGCCTTGCTCAAGGGCCCAACAGTGGCAGCTCGGCAGTCCTGACCTTTCGATCAGTAACCCAGAACCACCCCTGCTCTACGTTGTGTAATGGTTAAAATAATAGAGCTGTTGCATGCTAATTAGCTAATAAGCTGTAATTCCCGTCCGTTTTTGTCCTGACATTATAGAGACGTTCTGTCTCAACAAACTGCTCTTCTTTTAAATCCAATATGTGTTTGTAGCTGTCCCGTGAGTTTTGTGCAATCCTATACCGTCTTCCTATTGGTCGATTTTAGACGAAGTGTCATAGCAGCACACTCACACTCTGAGATTTTAAGCGAAATATTCTGATTTGGGCCAAGACACGTCATGTGACGTCATCGCAACACGCATTCACAACATGCAAATCCTCTCAGATTCACGTGGATCGGACATGAGTAGAGCTAAAAGGTCTCAACAAACGTCACTGCAAATTTTTTTTTGCAATTTTCTACAAAAAGAGCATGAAAAAAAATTCCGCAAGTTGCATTGCAAAATCAACCGTTTTTGGCCACAAGAATCCCAGGGGGAAAAAAATCCATGCAAAATCCTGTATGGACTGACTTTAAGAAATAGCTTGGATGAAAAAAAAACTACTGAGTGTGAATGTAGACGGTAAGCCCAGGCATGTTTGGTGCTTTCCAAAGCGAATATACTGGAAAACTGGACTTTTTGTGGATGACGTGTAGTCTCAGTTTATAAACACAGACGCTAAGCTTTTAATTTGACAAAAATGATGTTCATAAATTCATTCATTCATTCATCATGAATGAGCACTTTATCCTGGTCAGGGTCGCAGTGGAACCGGAGTCTCTCCTGGGAACACTGAGCATGAGGCGGGAAAACACCTTGGATGGCACAATTATGGAAATCGATCATGTTAGCCAAATGTAAAAGTTCTTTTCGTGTCGAAGAAGCATTCCTCAAAATAAATAATTAAATAGATCGATCGATAAATAAATAAATAAATAAATAAATGACGGCCCCAATCGTGAACCAAACTTGGAAAGTATACTGATCTCATGCTGCACCAAGACTCTGAAGACCACATCTGCAAATCCAGGGAATGAAGTACAAAAGGAAATATGTGGACTCACCACCATGACGTGACAAAGCAGGCCCCGGAACAAATATTTAACCGGGAGGTTTTATGACAAGAGACAATCCTCTGCTGTTCGTTTACACCAAACAAGGGGAAAAGAAAAGATGCTGTCACATTCCTCATGTGATCTCCCTCCATATGGAGCACACGGGACCGGCCCTGCAGAGGAGAACCGGCTCCGAGTGCAGAGGAAGTCCGCTTTATTTGTCAGCATGGGATCAGTAAATTCCTTTTATATTGCTCTTTATTGTTATAGGAAGTGGTGTGCAGGTAAGAGATGGCACGAGGAATGCATGAAATCCATTAGAATCAAATATAATCCGGGTACAATATGGTGGGAGTTTCAGCGATGCAGCACGATTTCCTGAAATCTGTTGAAAGTTTGTTGACGTTTCAAACTTGCTATGCAGACCAATTCCTCAGACACATCAAATTCACTTCAAAATAACCGACTTTCACAAACTTTTTTTTTCCCCCCACATTGGACACATTTTCATTTTAAATAAAATTTAAATGAACGATTTATTTACTTTTTCACATGTGCGTGATTCTTTTCATCCATCCATCCATCCATCCATCCATCTTCTATACCGCTTTATGCTTTTCAGGGTCACGGGGAAACCTGGAGCCTATCCCAGGGAGCATAGGGCACAAGGCGGGGTTCACCCTGGACAGGGTGCCAATCCATCGCAGGGCACACTCACATACACACTCACACACCCATTCATACACTACGGACACTTTGGACACGCCGATCAGCCTACCATGCATGTCTTTGGACTGGGGGAGGAAACCGGAGTACCCGGAGGAAACCCCCGCAGCACGGGGAGAACATGCAAACTCCGCACACACAGGGCCCCGGTGGGAATCGGACCCCCGACCCTGGAGGTGTGAGGTGAACGTGCTATTCTATTCTTTTCTTTTCACGTGGTTTTAATTAATTAACTTTAACAAGTTTTTTTCACGTGATCTTTTTTATTTTTTAAAAAAAATTTTTACACGTGATTCCTCTTTTCACCATATGTGATTTTTTAAAAACACTTTTTAACACTTTTTTTTTCTTGATCTGTTTGTCTACACATGATTTATTTATTTATTTATTTACTTATTTATTTATTTACACATTAGTCATTTATATTCACACGTGAATTGTTTTGTTTGTATGCATTCATCCCATGAAGTGTATGAGTTCACGTGCAGTTTCAGGGTGAACCATGAAATGTTTTTCACATATCACTCACATATAAAGGTCGGGCATGTATATCTCGGGGTCGTTCTTGATTTATTTAAAAAAAATTGTAAAAAAAAATTGAGACCCTAAGCAAGAGTAGGATAAAAGAAAAAAAAATGCGTAAGATCATCTGCTAGTAAAAAAAAAAAAAGTAAACCTTTGTTTGTTAATAAATTTGATGCATAAGAACTTTCCTTGAAAACATTTTCAGCTTTGAACTTCCCACGCGCACGAAGAGCACAGAAGTGAAACGTGCAAATAATAGCCACTAGAGGGATACACGCGCATGCACACTCCCCCCCTGAGCGGTTCAAGAGGCAGGGGAAAAGTGCTCCTGACTTCTGTGCTTTTTACCTGTGCGAGTCGACTCCAAGCTACCCCCCCCCCCAACACACACACTTTCTGCACACAAGAGGAGGAAGGGCTAAAAAAGCAGAAACTCCCGAGTCTTCAAAGCAAAGCAAAGCATCGCGCACGACGCAACGCAACCTGCCCTTCCTTCCTGCGTGTCTGTCCTGTCTGTCTATCAGTCTGTCTGCACCCAACAGCCCCAGTGAGGATCCCACGATGCTCCTGAACCGCTGCAGCGCGCCCTGATCTCAGCGCATGGCAACTTTCAAGCCCAAATGCAACTTTTAGGACTTTTATTCCCAATATGCAAGCGCACGAGTTTCTGACGCGCCTTTTGCACGCGTGTGGCATTTCTGACATCGTGTTGCGAGTGGGATAAAAAAAAAAAGCGCACAGGCGCACAGGCTGCTGGAGATCAATTCAGTGGGAGATGAGATGAGAGGAGATGAAGGGGGCTTGATTCCGAGTCCGATCTCAACTCTGATTGATTACTTATTAGTCACCCCCCCTCCCTTTGGATCCCAGATTCGTTCAAAAGGCAACGTGGAGCGCAGAAATGAACGCACTGCCGAGCGCACTGGCGAGCTCCGATCCGAATAGAAGACTCACTTTGGTAAGCACGAGGAGCATGGTGGCGGTTTATTGAGACTAATAATAAGAGAGCTGGTGCTTGGGTTTGTTCACCTCGGACTCGGATCTTCGCCTTTGACAGCTGCTGAGAGGAAAATCTAGAACTTGCGTGCGTCCTTGCACGTTTCCAAATCCCCCCTCCTCCCTTTTTTTCGGGATAAAAGCAAACTAACAAAAAAAAAAAAAAATGAAAGTGTGGACTTTCCTGCCGTGGCTCCCTTGCCTCGTTATCCTAATCCTGTGCGTCGGGTCGGAGTGCGGCCCCGTGTGGAGGAAAGGTCGGTCCAAGCGCGAGCTCGTGAAGCTCCGGGAGGCTCGGGCGAGCGTGCCGGGCGCGTGCGCCACCCGCCTTCCACGCGGCAAGCGATCCGTGCCGGGGCTCGAGCGGCGTCTGCCCCGCCAGCGCCGGCGCGCCTCCGCGGCCGACGAGAACGAGGACGCGTCCGTCTCCGCCGCGTCTTCCGCGCACGGCCACGCTGTTTACTTCACAGGACGCGGAGACCAGCTGCGCCTCAGATCGGCGGAGGAAATCCCGAGGGGAAACTTTACTTTGGGGATGTGGGTGAAGCCCGAAGGAGGACAGCGCTCCCCTGCCGTGATTGCAGGTACGTGACGTGATTTATTTTCACCACAGTGAATAAATTGCAACGCGGAAAGACTTCAGTTAGGATCTCTCTCTCTCTCTCTCTCTCTCTCTCGTTTTGTTTAGGCTGACCTGATCTGATCTCAAATCAGTCAAACTTTGAAGTTTCTCTGCGCGTAAAAGCGCACGTCATTCACGCAGATATGGCGTGGAAACGTGCATTTTATGTATGAACTGTATGATATGATCAGCTTCTGTAAGTGAACTCATCAGAGATATGACGCGGTGTAATCTAAAACATAAAAAAAGGGTGCACTGCAGAGTTTACGCACAAAGTCTCAACGCGCTGCTCAGTAACAGTTCTTGCAGTGCACAAAGTGGTGAGTGCGTGGCGCGTGACAGCTCGTGCATGCCCAAGTCTTGTTTTGTGTCACACATATCCAAATGAAAACTTTTAAACACGTTCTATTATCTGTGATCACAGTTTGTGTGTGTGTGTGTGTTTGTGTTGCCTCTGCTCTGGAGACATCTGACACACTCAGACACTCTTCTCACCCTTAATACTAACCGTGCATTTTTATTTCTATTGCAAATTATTTAAGGTTCTGTATTTACTTTAGACTTGGACATCTGGCCAAACAAGCTGTGGGAGAAATGTAGCTTGTATATCAGGGTTTCCCCCGTTTTAGAGAACACACACACACACACACACACACACACACACACACACACACACACTCCCCAGCACTTCCACCCTTCTCACTCCAGACCAAATAAAGGAAAAACAAAGGATTTACTCCCGAGCTTTGGCGCGCAGCAATTTGACTTGACGCACTAAACCGGGTTGCCAGATATATGTATTTTATTATTATTTTTTTAATTATGTTTCTTATTATCTGCTGTTTTTGCTTACCATTTGTGATTTATATACTGCAAAATGTCCAATGTAGAATACAGTCCTAGATTATAGTCTAGTTTGTGAAGATGAGTAGTAATTTATAAACGGAAATAGGAATGGGGTGGGAAACTAAAGACATGGCAACCTTGTTTGGTGCGTTTTAAATCACCCGCTTGACAGATTGTTAAAATGATGCCCTGTCAGTGATCATGTAATTATTGCACACACACATGGGGTCGATTTTTGGGGAAAAGTGTGCAAGCCTAGAGTTGCCAGATTGTGATTTTCTCCCCTGATTACACCAAGATTAGTCTGATTACACCAAGATAAAAATAAAAATAAATATATATGTATAATACCATTTCCCCCAAAGTAGTTTAGGAAAAAGAGTGCATCACACAGCAAATAAAATTACCTATATTTGTATAGTATATATAAATATAACCTATATTTAATTAAAAAAATGTACTAAATTAAGAGTTTAAGCATTTTTTTTTTTTTACTGCAAGACTAAATCCAATAATAGAGATATTGCTGTGCAGTATATGATGCTGAAATAGATAGAGCTGCTGTGTGTGTGTGTGTGTGTGTGTGTGTGTAATGTGGGGGGTGGGGGGTTGGTGGGGGATGGTGGGAGATGTGTGAGATCTGAACACAATACTCCCCCTAGTTGCTCTTTTCCCAGCGATGACATCATCTGTTTGAAAGTCGAAGCAGCCTGGGTCTTCAGAGAGCGGCGCACAGACACGGATAAGCCTTGTTCTATATAGAGTGGGAAAAATTCCTACATGACATTGGCAGTTTCTGAACAACCCCAGGCATTTTCATGGGAGCTCGGAGTCACGTTATTTGTCGTACTGTTTGTCCTTTACAGAGGAATCCAGATGAATTACGCATCAGACATGTCGTGTAAAAGCATGCACTTGATCTTTGGCTGGCATCCTGCCATGGATGCCATGGATGCCACTGGATGTCCGATGGGCGCCGCTTAAAAAATGCTTACTGCAAAATAAGTCTTTTCGATCTTTTCCCTGAGAGAAGCCGTGTATCGGTTTTCCCTCGGATGCTGTTGTTGTTTGTGATGTTCGGATCAGAACTGGTGCGGCATCGTCTTTCTGTTTCACCTGGATGTCTGATCCAAGAGGGTTTTTATTTACAGCACAAGCTAGATCAGATGGAATCAAGTGACCCTGCTTAAACCAGAGATACTGATGTATTTGTTATAATGCTCATTCCAAAAATGGATCACAAAAAGTGTTTGAAAAACATTAATCATGCTGCTGTACCGTCACTTTTATAATTCAGGTTTCATGCCACTTGAGTGCAAAACTACAGCTTCTTTATTAGCCAGGTCCAGGCAGTGCTAACGCAGTGAGTCTTGGACACACACTTCGAACTGCACTCAATTCAGGACCTTGAACAGCGCTGAGGCGACGTTTGTGTGTCTACGGGAAAAAGAGAACGCTTTGGATCGGCTCATGATCATAATCTAGTCTAGTGTGATTACAGTACGTAGAGGTCCTTACACGAGAACCGGCCGGTGAAGGAGGCGAGAGCTCAGCGAACAACCTGAATTTTAAATCCTGTCAAAGTTGCTGAGAGACTTGGCACTGAAATTCATCTCTAATAGTCATGACGCAAAAGGGACATTGCGAGAACATCCCATGCCAAATAAAAGACAGTGAGAAAGAGAGATTGCCTAATCGGCACTTGCACAAGGCGGTTATAAATCTGCAGGAAAAGCAGATTTGTATCAAAGATGAATTCTAGGTGACCTGTTGTGTAATGTTCAGAGAAGTGATGTGTCACGTTCGGCTTTCTCCATAAGGGAAGCGAAAACGTTCAATAATTATTACGATTAAAAACGCCAGATTGACGTTTTTCTTTCGTTATACATGCCTTGTATCTACACTTATTGGTGTTCAGGTGTCCATTTGTTTCTGTTGATCGTTCTCGAATCTGATTGGTCAGAGGGTCCGATCGATTTTCTAGAACAGCAGCTCTGACATGTTATCGTCCAGCAGTTCGAATATGTTATCGTTTCTATACTAACAACTCATTCACAGGACTTATATGGCAGAAGTTCCACATAAATGGATTAAAAAGTGCGCAATTGTTGATATGGTGAAGTGCATCACGACATGGGACGCAGCAAAGAAAAGTCACAGGAGGTTTTTACTTTCACGCAGGTGAACGGGCAGATATGAAGCTCATGGCACAAAAGAGATAATATTTATTAATATGAACATCCATCCATATATTTTCTGTACTGCTTATCCTACACAGGGTTGCAGGGAGCCTGGAGCCTATCCCAGGCGACTTGGGGGCACAAGGCGGGGACAACCTTGGATGCCAACCCATCACAGGGCACAATTGCACACACTCACACACACCTATTCATACAATTTAAAAGATGCCATCAATTTAGAGCTGCCAATCAGCCTACAATGTATGAAAGAAAGGGGAACACCTCCTTCAGGGTTTGGCCATGCCCAGTTATGTTTTAAATCCAGACACGGATATGCCTTGCATTACATCCCTAATATGCAAATGTCTCCACATGTACGTGTGTGTGTGTGTGTGTGTGTGTGTGTGTCTCAGACCTCGCTGCATGTTTTTGTCTGGGAAAATGTAAATGCTTTAGATTAATTGAGCTTGGCAGCCTTGTGACGTGTGTTTACATGAAGGACCCTACAGGTCTTTTAACACATCTTTTAGTGTGAGTGCTCACGCTGATAGATGACAGACTTTTCTCACAGTGTCATGGTGAACCTGTAACGTAATGTTTAGCAGTGCCGACCTCGGTGGTTGGCCCCTGACAATCTGAGAGCACTGGCTTGCTTGTTGTTGACCCGGAAAGAATGTTCTCACACAGGGTTCTTAAAACCCTGAGAGATGGCGAAAATCAGAAACTGACTGAAGTGATGGATGTGGAAGGATAACACTGTTTTGACTCTCTCTCTCACACTGTCTCTGTGGGTATGTATGGTCGTTATATGATGCTGCAACTCCAAGGTTTGTGGTTTGATCTGGAACTCCGTGAAGTGTCTTGCCTGCTCTCACCATGGGTTTCATCTGGGTTCTCTGGTTTCCTCCCAGCAGTAGATGGAATTAATGACTCTAAATTCCCCCCAGATCTGAATGTGTGTGCATGGTTTCCTGTGATGGACTGGCATCTTATCCAGGGTATATTTGCATCTAGTATTCCTGGGATAGGCTCCAGATCCACTACTCTGACTAGGATAAAGCAGTTCCTGAAGATAAATTTGGAGCACGAAAACAACCAGAATGTCTTGCCCTGTGGGCACGGTGGCTTATTGGCTAGTACATTTACCTTGCACTTCTGGGGTTGGGGGTTTGATTCCCACCTCTGTGCTCCCTGTGTGTGTGGAGTTCGCATGTTCTCCCCGAGCTTCGAGGGTTACCTCTGGGTATTCCAGTTTCCTCCCCCAGTCCAAAGACATGCGCTGTAGGCTGATTGGCATCTCTGAATTGTCTGCGGTGTGTGAGGGTACCCTGCGATGGAATGACACCCTGTCCAGAGGTCCACCCTGTCCCCCACCTCATGCAAGTCCCCTCTGATAGGATCCAGGCTCCTGCATGACCCAGTATAGGATAAGCGGTACAAGCTCTTAATGGCAACTGACTTAAACCATCATGAACACTTTCAAAGGCTTATTCCATCAGGTATGAGTGACTCGGACATACCTGAAGTTTGAGCAACGACGCTATGAAGTCAGCTATCACATATGTCAGCTTAGAAATGCTCATAAGACAAGCTAATGTCACATAATTTAGGTGTTATGTCAACACTGACATCAGCAGTTTTTATGACAACCATCATGAGTTGGAATAAACTTCAATTTCACGTGTATGTTGTCTAATGACTGTTGTCATAAAGGGCTTATGTAGGTACCATATAGGCCTATGAACACCACTCTTGAAGTAAGATGGCAAGCTAACAACTCTCTCTTCATATTTATATATATATATATATATATATATATATATCATCTTCACTAACTACATGTTCTCAGTCCTGGAGATGTTTTCCGCTCTCTACATTGCAACATAGTTTGTGACCAGGATAGCATTAATGTCTGATTCTATGTCCTACTTATTTTCTCTCACACAGGCCTCTTTGATAAGTGTTTCTATGCCTCAAGTGACCGGGGATGGCTGCTGGGTATCAAGACAGTTAGTGAGCAAGGCAACCGAGACCCTCGCTTCTTCTTCTCTCTCAAGACGGATCGGGCACATAAGGTCACCTCTATCCACTCCAACACCCTTTACCTGCCTGGCCACTGGGCCCACGTGGCAGTCACGTACGATGGCATTTACATGAGACTGTTTGTGAATGGTGCTCAGACTGCTGTTAGCAGAGAACAGTCTGGAGATGTCTTCTGCTCTCTTACTAAGAAGTGTAAGGTAGGTCAATGACTTCTCTCTTCTGGCCCTGTTTGTACTGAAAAAAACTTGAACGAAGCATGAATCACTGACTGCTACGGGATTATTATTAGCAATTACAATGTAACCAATTAAATGTTATCCTCTATACCCTATGTTTTGTTCACTGTGGTATCTTTATCACCCCAGTCAATAGTAATAACAACATGCCTGACAAAGTGTTTTTGGCTTGAAAATATGAATGCACTGGAATCTAATCTAATCTGAATCCCAAGGTGTTGATGGTGGGTGGAAATGCCTTGAACCATAACTACCGAGGTTCTGTTGAGCGAGTGACTCTGTGGCGTCAAGCCCTCTCCCAGCGCCAAATCATAAAGGACATGCATGGCCACGAGGACTCTCACTATCAAGCAGACCTCATCATCCGGGAGAACTTTGAGCACCCCGAGCGCAAGTGGCTGGTGGTGAAGGATGGGAATTTCCCACAACCAGACGAAGGCCCTCGGGCTGGGCTGGCCTCTCTGGACACAACCCTAGAGCCGCCAGCCTGTGGTCAGACAGTGTGCGATAATGTGGAGGTTGTGCGCAACTACAACCACTTTTGGACCTTCCGGAGACCCAAGACGGTGCGCTACCGTGTGATCAACGTGTACGATGATGAGTACCGTAGGCCTACCGTGACTGATCAGCAGATCTTTCTGCAGCAACAGGAATTGAATGAAGCCTTCAGCATGTACAACATCACCTGGGAGCTGACGGTTCATAACATTAGCAACTCCACGCTGCGTTCCCGGTTAGTGCTAGCCAACTGCGATATCAGTAAGGTTGGCGATGAGGACTGCGATCCTGAGTGTAACCACACCCTGACCGGATTTGATGCCGGGTACTGCAAGCCCAGGGCTCGCTGTGCTGAGCACAAGCCAGGCAATGGTGTGTGTGATCTAGAATGCAACTGGGATAACTTTGCTTACGATAAAGATGACTGCTGTAACCCCAATATTACTGACGTCACCAAGACGTGCTTCAATCCTGCCTCACATTTAAGGTAAGCTCGAGGTGCAGATTCTGTCAAATTATACATTTCTTTTTTCCATGTCATGTTCTAAAATAATTCACAATAAAGCACATTTTATGTTGATGTTGGATGTACCGGCATTGATCGGTACGTCTTTACCAAGAACTAGGACGGGATTGACGTCACTCTCCAGCATATGGGAATTTTCTTGTGGTTTTAAATGTAATAGGTTTTGTAGAATCTTTCACTTGTGCCCTGAGTAACTTTTAGACACATGACAAGTGCAACTGAGCCAAATTGGCAAGTCATTTCCATAGCAGAAAAACCATCACCATCCTTGGCATTTCAAGTGGGACATAGCTGTGCTTTTGCATTCCACTGGAATACAGCTTTCTGGCTATTTCACAGGTTCATGAATCATCCTACACTCTGAGAGAAAGCCATATGCCTTGTTCAGTAACAAAATGCGACATAGACCCCCCCCCCAATTCCTCTATCGCCCCCATTTCTCCATGTTTACCATGTAGCAATGGTGACCATTATACCCTCATTCAATTACAGTTCACAGTAATCTGTCAGTACACACAGTCTGTTACTAATATTCCCAAAGTGCCAGCCATGTCTTCCTTCCAGCTCTCAGTAAAGATCTCAATGCATTTTTCCTCTGAGGAAGCATTCTAGCCTGTGGTTGTTACCTATAATGCTAGCGTTTTTAAAGGTTGACAAGAAAAGAAAAGAAAAAAAAAAAGATTTCAAACCAGGAATACCTGAGGTCACTGGGGATAAAGCACATGATGTTTACAATTTCTTTTCAGCCGTCTGGTTTAACTTTGTCTAGATCTGAACTGGATCTCTGCAGCTGTTGCTGATATTGTAAAAACAGCCATCTTTAAAGCTACCATGTTCACCTTGCTTAAAGCTGGAAGATTTATAGCATGGAAGCAGAATTTAAGCAGAGGTAGAGCATGTACTACATTGTTGGTGGACAATCGGAACATCCAGGAACAACGTTGAGGAATGTCGAGAGAATATTTACAGAACACATTTACAGTGCTAAGGTCTTATTCTGTATTCTGCAGTTTAATTCAGTTATTTTCCAAAATCAGCGTCTAGGATGCAATTAAGAGCGACTAGACATAGTCTGAAATTAGCCAAAATGAGCACAGCAAGCGACTGATTAAGTTTATCAAGAGAACAAGAGTGTTTTCTATTAGTTGCATGAACCCAGTCCAGTCCAGACGATTGTCTCCACTTGCATTCCTTAAGTACTTCAAGTGACTCTGTGTGCGGGCTGCTAGGTGACATCAGACTTGAATAAAAGCACTTGTATTTTTCTGCCGAAACTTATCCCATTGCAATCATCAAGGGGTCATTTATCATCAGGCATCTGGTCTAGTTACAGAAATCAGCAGCTGGCAAAGGCCGAGCATGAGATTGAAATATTACGACGGATGGGATAAAGACTGTTTCTTCGAGAGACGGTTTGAGAGGGTGCCAAGTTGCAGAGTGTGAGGAGGAGAAGGAAGAAGAGGAGGAACAACCGGAGTCGCAGAAAACGGGAGACGAACTCCTCGGCTGGTTGCTTGTTTTCTGTTGATCGTGGTACAGCCAGGGAGACAAACCGTAGGCAGTGCTGTAAACGTTCACCAACATTCCGAGTTAATTGTGGAATTCTGGACCAACATTGCGCTTCATGCATGCGGAAACAATGGATGATCTGGGGTTTATTTTTGCAGACTACAGTCTGGTACCAGTTTGCTTGTTTAGGAATCTGGCTAGAAGGAAGGAGAGAGAGAAAGAGAGAGAGAGAGAGAGAGAGATGAGGCTAGGAGATTCTCAGACTTAGTATTCAAGTATAGCATTGAAAAATACAAATGATGCCTGCTTTATGTTTGGTTTTTTTTTGTTTTTTTGACATTTCTTCACTTGCATCAGGATCAGGAGATGCTTAGTTGTCTGTCTTTTTGACTTGCACGCAGTCTTTGGTACTCCACAGTACACACATTGCAGTGCTGCTACTTCTGTGCAGTAGCCAAATGCACCGTATTTATTTACCGTAAGAAAAATGTCTGCCATGGCTCGGTTCCCAGACAGATTACTCACAGGTGAAAGGTGAAAATACCTGAGCCATATCCTATGTTCCATTCTGTCACATTAATAGATTAATTAAATAGTTTCAGAGAGCGTATCGACCTTTCTGCTGGCTCCTGACATATAACGTGTACCCCATGTCATCTGAACCCTAAGTCCTAAAGTCTGTAAAGACATAAACGGATATTAACAGCTTTGCCTTAATGGACGTCTTTGGCATAACAGCGACCACTTTAAATGCATGACACCCTTGTAAAAACATCTCTGAAGCTGCCACACACACACACACACACACACACACAACGTAAACAGACCTCCTGCAAACTACGTGCACAATGCTTTATGGGTCTGTTTTTTGTTTTTAAGAATTTATAAGAATAAAACACAGATAAGATTCGGCCTTCATGGACGTCCATCATCTGAAATGATTCTTGGGCGAATTATATTTACACGTCCTTGCAAAACGGAGATGGTACTCCTTTAGATGAAGACGGGTTTGCAGCTGTCTGCAGAACATTTTCGTCAGTCCGCTATGGAGAATTCAAGAACTAATATTCTACCCAGATTGGATTGAATTTGAATTATTCCATCATTGGAATTATTCCTGGAAACTCTAGCACCCACCGAAATTTCTTCTACATGTAGAAAAAAAAAAAAGAAAAAAAAGAACAAAGGAGAAAAGTCTGGTTTTAGATTCTTGGCTTTGAGTTGTAGACTCTTGTAGACCCGGTGGTGGGGTCACCACAGACCAGATTAGGATCTTGGATTAGGGAACCAGAATGTTCAACCATCAAATACATTTGCCATGAATGAAAATAACAAAAATTAGCACATTTGGAGTTCTGCTGAATGAGTAATAAGGAATGTAGGCAATTTTTTGGACCAAATTGGTCTGTTTTCGTTGTTCTGCTCTGGTTCTTGATGATTCATTTAAAACAGCCCAGCGCCAGAGAAATTCTCCCCCAACTTACCCCCATTAATTATCCAACAGAACACTGGGAACACTACTTGGTGTGTGTCCATATTTGGTATAGTACAGTGCATCTGGTATGTACAATGCATCCACGCGTAAACTCGAGCAACGTTTGTTTGCTTTCCGACCATATCTCAGGAAATGAAACAAATATACATCTAATAAACATCAACAAATAAACAAAAAGGAAAGTCAGTGCGGTTAGATTTTGCTTGATTTCATTAAGAATGAAGAAAAAGTGTGAATGCGAATACCCAGTTTTGACTCGATTTGCTTGGAATAGATCTTTGAAAGTAACATGGGGTGGTGCGTATATGATAGGATTCTTTGAAAATCGCATAACCTCCAAAAAAATGACTCCACGAGATCTTTACATCTGCTACATCAAAGTTATCCATTGAAGAATTGCAGCTGTTACACTACATGCTCTAAGTGTAGTAGTTTTTATTAATGGCTATTCACAAGTAGGCCCTCTTGGCTTTGTGTTTGTGTTTGTTCCAGCCATGTCAATATTTGCCACACATTTATTCAGGCGCAATTACCGAACCACTCGTTGTGGAGAATCCCCTACTCCCTCGGTGCGTGGCTCACATTTAGGGATCGGCTCGGATCGCTTGTAACCTCAAACGAGGTGGTACTAAAAAAAGTACCAGCTACTATCCAGAGTGGAAAACCCCCAAAAAGCGAGCAGAGTCTAGTCGAGTTGAGCCCTACTGTGCAGTGGAAAAGCGCCATAAGGGTTGAGGGATCATCCCTGGATGCAGGTCACACCACAGACATCAGGCTGGAGTTCTGAGAAAATCAGCATATTAAGCGGTACTGAGCCTTGGAGTAGAGCAAATGTTCCTCTGAATCAAGAGCAGCCAGTTAAGGTGGCTCGGACATCTTAAAAGGACACCCCTGGTCGGTTCCTGCTTCAGCTGTATCAGGCCGTCCCACTTGACGGAGACCCCAGGGTAGACCATGAACCTGCTGGAGTGATTATATTTCAAAGTTGGCTTGGGAATGTCTGGGGATCCCCCAGGAGGAGCCTGGAATCTGTAGCATGGGGATAGAAAAGAAACTGAATGAATAGAGAAAATGTTGTGGAAGAAAGTCTCGAGTGTATGAATGAGGGAATGAATCTATCCGCATGGTGTCCTTAGATGGACTAGCATCCCATTCAGGGTATATTTCATCCAGTGTAGTCTCCGGATCTACCACATCCCTGATCGTACTGAAGACGAATGAAGAAAACCTTAAGACGCTAAAGTTCTAAATCTATTGTCTTTAGATATTCCCTATCTAGAACCCTAAAAGGTCTGTCGGTTTTTCCCACTGGGGACACATTTAAATTCCTATAACAGAGCGTAAAAAGGAAAAGCTTTTAAAGAAGTAAAACTTCTTTAGAAAACAAGATCCGATTTCTTCCCAAGAGTCTAAAGCCTGCCACATTTTGCCTTCAAATAAAAGAACACTGAAAAATTTTTTTTTTTTGTGCAATGTTTATAGCAATTCCAGTGCATATTGCCTAATAGATCTAAGATAGGATGTGACTGAACTGTCAACAGATACTCCCAGAAACTCATAATTGAATTGCCAATAAGCTCTCTCCACATACAAACCTGGAGACCTTACATAAACATTTTCTAAAGAAATTATGACATTCCTGTTGTTATTAAGATAAGCAAACTTTACATCATTTCTTGGAAATAAGCCAAGGCCTGATGGAGCACTGAGCACACGTCTGCTTTGCTTCAGCAAGTCCATTCACCTGTCTTGAACATCTAACTCTCTCTCCATCAACACAAAGCGTAATAATAGGACATGGCCAGAACGGTACTATCCATCATTCGATATCTTTTTCGGCAGTGCCCCTAGCACGTCACTCGACAGGTGAGAGTTGTCATAGGAATTTGTATTTATATTTGAAATATCTTTCATAATGAACTCCAGGAATTCTTCTCCGTCTCTGACACACAGATGGTTGCGATGTGTTGTGAGCGCAATTAAAATGCTGTAGTTAAACAGCTGTACATCTGGTCCATATTGGTGTGCTGTAGCTAAGCTAACTGTCTGCCATTTCTCCTTTAGAAGGATGACAGACGATTTATCGAGCTGCTGTCATGGCATAAACCACGTTTCTTTACTCCAACCTAATTACGTAACATAGCTCTGAGGGTTTAAATTTTTTACATTTTTTTTTTTTAAATAAATACTTCTTGTATTATCTCGCACGTGTTTTGTAATCGCAGTATAACTAATGTATCATGAGGCACTAGGACAATTAAACATACCTCCATGTGATGTTTGGACACTCTTCCACAGCTGGAGTGTGTCATCCCAGTGTGTGGTCTTCATTTAGACTAGCTGTCTGGGAGCACCCGTTAATGTCAAGCAAACATGTCATTGGTTTTTATTTCTTGCTGCGAGTTGTCAGTCACATTTGCTGCATGTGGTTATGTTTTTTTTTTTTTTTATCTTTACAGTAATGCAGTTTGATGCAACCTGATAGCTGGAACCCTGCCAGGGCCTTGCACAACGCTGTCCTTGTTTATCAGAGTGTCACTTGTGGCCCGTTTCCCATTTCCATGACGGTTTAAAATGACTTGAAGCCTCAAAACAAATGTTTGCTTAATATATAAATGGTAATATATAAAGTCAGATCGCTAGGCGTATAGCTAGTGATTAGGGTTCTGAACATGGAAAACTGGATAGAAATGAATGAGCAAATTCCACATGTTGCACAGAATTGCTTCAGATGTAATGCATCTCTGTCCTAAAATGACGTCATATACAGTGATTAAATAGTATAACAAAAAATATCTCTAAAGGCATCTTTAAAGCGGACACTTTTGAGTGCAGTCTTAGTTTCAGGGGTCCCTTAAAACTTGTTTTTATTATCAGGTGAGATATAAATGTCATTGTAAATCAGGAGATCGTATTAAACCCCTGATAGGCAAGTGTTGCATCATAACATGTAAAACCCAATCATGTTCTAGTATGCAAATGAAGGCCATGCAGCTTCAAGCTTACCAGAGGAAGGTCTTTGAAGTGGAGGGATCATTATGTCCAGCTATTGTAACTTCAAGAGTTTTAGGTACATTTAAATTCAACCCCAAAAACGAAGACTTTCCTGCCATGGAAAACTTTCAAAAAGTTACAGCTTTACCTTTGGCGGTTACAACTTGCTGACACTGGAGACTCCTTCCATAAATGTTACATAAACGTCTCCTCACAGACAAACTAACATAAACGAAACCTAAATGAACATGTCTAACAGTTTAGTCCAACAATGAGCTGCTTTTGTACATTTTTTTTGTCTTGAGTTGTCATAACACCTGAGTCAGGTGACGGATTGTTGTTGGCAAACGTGTGTCATGGCATTACGACACTTTGCAGGCTGAATTACAAATGACATTATAGCGGCATTTATAGCTCAGAGAAAACACACATAACTCAGTATATTGTCTATCAAAGCCTTCACTATTTCACAGTGTTATAAGCAGGCATTCATGTTGCTGTTTCACCCACCGCCATGTGTATTTAAGAAGTCGATTTCATTACACTGTAATATCAGTCGTAATACAACCTCATGGCAGCTTGACATCAATTTTGACAAAACGGATGAAACAAGCCTTTACGCATGTGTAGCCATATGAACGCGGCCCTTAAGCAAAGTGCTCCACCAATAAAGTGAACCACACACTGTATGTCTATATGTGTTTGCACACACAGGGCCTACCTGGATGTGAAGGAGTTGAAAGACATCCTCAAAGTAGATGGCTCTACGCACCTTAACATCTTCTTTGCCAATTCCACTAATGAGGACCTGGCTGGAGTGGCCACCTGGCCGTGGGACAAGGAGGCCCTGACCCATCTCGGTAATAAAGTGTATTTAATTTACACTAGATTAAGAACAAATGAGCTCCTGCTTTGATCTGTTCCTGATTGAGTGTCTAGCTGGCGCTATTATTGGTATAACTGCATCTCGGAGGCTCTGTTTCATTTCTTATGGACCCCCCAATGCGTCCAGTGTTTAAATTGTACTTTTAAATTGTACACAGCTGAATCACTTCATCATCTGATTTTGAGTAAATGAGTCGTAGGTGCCAGCGCTTTGTTTGAACTTTTCACTCCTTTTCAAGGTTCCAGAAAAGGAAACCCAAATGCAGATTGGTAAATACTGCTTTAATTAATTCCAGCTTCCTTAATACGTGCTTTCATCGTTCTTCCAGGAGGAATAGTGTTAAATCCGTCTTTCTACGGCACGTTCGGCCACACTCACACCATGATCCATGAAATCGGCCACAGCCTGGGCTTGTACCACGTCTTCAGAGGCATTTCAGAGATCGAGTCCTGCAACGATGCCTGCTTGGAGATGGAGCCTTCGCTGGAAACAGGAGACTTGTGTGCCGACACGAACCCAACGCCAAAATACAAGCACTGTCGAGACCCTGAGCCTGGAAATGAGACGTGTGGCTGTAGCAACTTTATCCACACGCCTTTCAATAATTATATGAGTTACGCAGGTATGAATACACGCACGTTAGTGTCCACACGCATTTGCATATTAATGAGTCTGTAATGTTATGCAACAAGAGACAGAACATTAGAAAGGTATAGCTGTGCTATATTTACCCACAGTAATATTTATTCCTCTCAAATAATATTTAGCTCAATTTTAAGTCAATATGTCCAATAGAATGGGTTTAAAAAAATACAAACAATAAACTCTCACTGGAAATTTTCCTTTTGGGAAACAATACCTACATGTTAATATTTATATCTTAGATATTTTTTTAAAAAATATTGGAAAACTGAGACATTATATTATATTATATTATGTTATGTAGAAGTACAGTATGCCATAAATTACGTTTTTATTTCAAAAATCAACGACCATGTGTCCTTGCTATAGTGACATTTAATGTTGCGAAAATTCCATGAACCAAGTTAGCTCCCGTCATTGTTTACTTTATATTAGCGGTGTCCCATTTTGACAAAAATAAATAAATAAATAAATAAACATGCATGTTGTTACAGAGAAACTGCGAAGATTGTTATGTGCTGGAAAACGTAATATTCCAGCTTTACATCTGACACTGGAGACTCCTTCCATAAACGTTAAATAAACATCTCTTTACAGACAAAAACGACCATTTTAACGATTACACACTTTTGTTTGTTAAATAACACGTTTTCGTCAGTTACTATAGAAACCGTCATGCATTAGAATGAGAGTATTAATATAAACCTGCGATTTGCAGCTGCACTATTGTCAGAGCTGCTGTTATAGAATATAATATAACCTTCAGTTGTGTATTTTCTTGACATTCTATACACTGACCTCACAAAATGATTCCATTCAGTAGTTGATATATTTCACACACTTCATCCAATTGTCTTTTTTTTTTTTTTTTGGGTCCCTACAGATGACACCTGCACTGATTCGTTTACCGAAAACCAAGTGGCTCGCATGCATTGCTACTTGGACTTGGTTTATCAGACATGGCAGCCCAACTACAAGCCCCCTCCTGTCCCGATGGCACCCCGTGTGGTGGAACAACGTCAGGACTCCATCGCTGTAGAGTGGTTCCCTCCAATCACGGGCCACTTCTATGACAGGTGAACTGAGGTTGCAGAGAGAGGCCTTGGGGAAGGTCTGTCTATTTCTGGTCTGAGTTATACTGTATTTTTAGGGATGGTGAGACACATATGGATATGACGTGCTCTTGAGGATCAGGTGTGTTGACATTCGATATGTCTGGAGCACCCCTGGGGGAGGGCACATGTCCTTTCATGCCCTGTTGATCATGGAGCAAAATGGAAATTGAAATTGTAACATTTCTGAGTGGAGCCTGTCTACCCCACCCCACCCCCCCAACACCATTTGGCCATTTTCAATAGCTCACATGTGTTATGGATTAAAAGCCCTGTTTATGATCTAGTGATTAATTTAGTGTCGTTACAGGACTTACCAAAAACATCTCGCTGACCCTGAGACGGCATTTTCCTCATTTTCATTAGATGATTCAGTCCTGTGTGACTTTGTTGAGTCACTCAATTGTTTTGCTCAACTTTCTGGTAGTTTATTAGCATTTATTAGCAACGCATTCATGAGGATAAGTTTCGGATAACGTTACGTGTGACAGGTGTAATTCACTGACACAAGCTTAGGGGAAGCCCCTCAGGAACATGTCGAGGCATGCCGTGAGTTTGGTTGCTCAATCTGTGCACTGTCTGTTTGTGTCTTTGTGTGTGTGTGTGAGTGTGTGTGAGTGTGAGTGAGAGAGAGAGAGAGAGAGAGAGAGAGAGAGAGAGAGAGAGTCTAAGCCTGAAAGCCGCCTGGTTTCCAAGCACCAAGAAGTTATACTGATCCTGTTCAGACGTCTTCGGTGACTCATAAAAGTGAAATCAGAGAATTACGAACATCTGAATGTTCACAGGGCAAGCGCCCCATGTGACTCATCATTTACAACAATGTTTAAAAAATAAAAAATAAAAAGTGCAAAAAAGATGTTTAGCTTGGGTTACCATTCACATTCTGGAAAGAAAAAAAGAACTGTCAGTAAACAGAGCCCAGGATAGAGGCTGCCTCATAATAATGGTAATACTACTACTACTAATAATAATAATAATTAGGGATGCATTGACCAATCCGATGAGGATTGGTATTGTGGTCAATACTCGTACTCTTAAAAAAAGATCCTCTGATACCGACATCAGTACTATGGGATAATATGTGACATAGTAAGCCTAGTGTACAATTTTCACGCTAATGAACACAAAAAGACAGCGATCTGGATGTATTTGACGATGAATGATGACTGCAAACTGTGAAAATATCAAGAGAAAGAACCACAGCATGTTCTACTGCGTGTAAAGTATCTTTACTAGACAGTGTGAGGACGGGGGACCTGAGCACACAGAGCAGTAACAGCAAGCGTGGTCTTTAAAAATGAGCACTTCACTTCTGCGAGCACTGAGCACTGAGATACAGTATGTGTGCCTCTTCTTCAATTCATGGCACCTTAAACTCATCTTTAATGACCATGCATCATCACGATGTTGCTGTTCTGAGAGTTCCTTGCTCTCTATTACAGATACTGTTTAAACACAATAACATCTTAAACATAAGACTGATTTATTTTATTTATTTTTTTTATTTTATCAATGCATCCATAATAGGAATTATATTGGACTATATCTAAGTTGGGTCTCCTTCCTGTCTGTTGATTTCCTAGAGAAGTGGGATCAGTGTGTGATAAATGTGCCGAAGGCCGAGTTTTTCTCCAGTACGCTTCCAACTCCTGGTCTCCACGTCCCTGCTTGCCTTCTGGACACTGGAGCCCACGAGAAGCTGAAGGTAAGACCACGGAGCCCTGTGATTTTGCCTTACACACTCTTACACCTCTGCTGTTGAATTCTAGATTCTGATCGATTCATTTCCTATAACAAGCGGGGATCTTGTTCGTACAGTCTGAAAAGCAACAGTCGCAAAGGGACTAATAAAAACCGCACAGCTTGCACCCGGCTTAAGAGTCAGAGGTAAAGCCATGAAATTTCCTGACACGGGACAGACGAGTTTACTTTTTGTTGTTTCTTGGTAACAAGATGCAAATTTTGCCTTATTAAGTCCAATAGAAGAGAAGAGACTAGGATGGGGGAACGATATTTGACATACATCTGCTAGAATGTGGACTTGAAGCCACGCCCACTTCAGGTTTAAATCCGAATACGGATACAGACATGGCGATTTGGAGCAGTAAACAGATACAGGTAATGTCATTGCTTTAAACCCCTAATGCACAGGTTTATTAGAGCCTAATCAGCAAATGCATGATGAACCGTGTTCCAAATAAACGGCGCATTCGGCAGAACCTAGCTCGTCTTCCTGAGAGCCTGACGCATTGTGGGCTTTATGAATATGTCATCAATGCACTATGAAGCCAGACGTCTCTTAAACCCCATACCCGTCACCCTCCTGCTCGCCTTCTCAATACGCCTCTGATCCTCCACTCCAGCTAGACCAAGGGCTGTATGAAAAGATGAAATCAGCAACCTACCTAAAGTAGGCTGCCTTCTTTTCTCTTACCCCCCCACCCCCTCTCCACCCCCCCACCCCCCCACCCCCTCCTCTCTCTTGCTATGTGTTACTTCACTCGCTCTCCGAACAACTGTGGAGAGAACAGTTTGGGCAAGGAGGTGGAATTTGGCTTTTATAAATAGTCTGCACAGCTGTGCTGCCACAGAACTCTTCGACAGCTGCTTTATTAATTATTGTTTGTGAGCACAGCTGGCATAAAAACAGTGATGTGTCAGTTTGTCAGAATTGCGTCTGGGAGGAATGCTCTTTACTCTGCAGATCAATGTGTGTTTTTTTTTTCCCCTCTGGGATTTGAAAACATGCAAAGGGTATACGTGCCGAATCCTAGGCTGCCTCGTAACTATGGGGGGCCTCTAACTATTGAAAGATTTAAAGTTTAGACAGAGCGGGGACCTTTGAGTAGAGAAACACATTTCCTTGCCATCACTCTTGAATCCTGCCCTCGGGGAATATTTAGTCATTAGGTTAGATGTTAGGACCCATTCTGATTCGTATCGCTTTGAGAAAGCATGTTTCATGCTATCTCGTTTGGAGGCCATGATAATTAACTCTGATTGATGGATGTAGGTCGGGACATCCTTGGTTTCCATGCAATTGGATCATTTCCTCAAACGATCCATAGATGGAGATAGACTGCAATTCTCTTTCGGACCCCCGGCTCTTTCGGCCTGCGTCCTCATTCATAACAGTGTTTTGCAGAAACATGTCCAGACTTGCCACTGTAGCTGTGTATAAATGCTTCCCTGTTTTCTGTCTTGGAATGGTTTCCTGCAAATGGTGGGCTCCCCCTTAGAGCGCCCCTCTTACGTGTGTGTGTGTGAGCATGTCTATGTGTGTGTGTGTGTGTGTGTTTCTGCTCGTTCACGAACCCTGAAACCCCTCTTGCAGCTGCTTGGACCTGTTTTTGTTTGTGCCTTGTATTTCTTGGCCAATGACAACTTTGCAACATGCCACCTTTCCACAAACGCCCTCCTCTTCTGCCTCACAGCCCCGTGCTGAGCTGGCATGGGTGGCACAGACGCAATCCTCATGCACCCGCTTCACCTGTCAGCCATGTCCTCATACCACCTCACCGCCTTCCCACCGTTGGACCATCGTGGTCAACTGGGAGCACTCCTCTCATAAATCTTTACAGCTGGGAATATTGTGGCTGACTAAAGTGAAAAAGTAGTAGAGTACGAGTGTGGGAATTATCTAGGAAAAAAAAAAAAAACAACCCTGTGGATTCTGGAAACCATGCCGAAACCAGCCAGGGTAGTTAAGGCCACTGCAAAGTGCATGCGGTTTGTGACATCCACATGAGACGACGCAAGACTAGATTCAAACCAGGGGACTTTTACCGAGGAGACTGGACTATAGGAGACTTCCAAGAAAAAAACATATGGAAAAGTCGCTCCTTAAAAAAGAGCCCGACTAATGGAACCTGTATCCGGACATTGTATAAATCACCCAGGCTGCTTTGAACGTCAAAGAACAAGGTGGCTAGTAATGTGTGCCATGCTTACACATGGTTCAACTAACACTCTACAGATTTAAGTTTGAAACCTCACACTTTCTCTCCCAGCTCTTCTGCGCAATTCGGAACTGTTGCGGTTCGTTAAAACGCGACGCTATCCGTACTAGTGCAAACGTCTTTGTAGCGTTGAACAGATTTCACTCCGATTTTACAATTCGTGCTCGATTGAAATGTTCACATTCATAAGCATGTTATAAAGCACTTCTGGAGGGTTTATAAAAAGGCTTATGTACAAAAAAATAAACAAAATAGTAAGTCATTTGCTTTTAATAGCTCTAGAAAGTATCCGTTAATTACTATCATTTAGGTGACATAGGGGCTTTCTTAAATAATAAAGTCTTTGATGCTTTACATACTTTATAACAGTGTATATACATACTACATAACAGTGTTATAAATGCATAACTGATGACCACTTTGATGACCTGAAAGATCATTCACTTGGTAGCTTATATAAGCTGAGGAATTATGCATAGTGCTTAATAACTAGTGTAGAAATGCTAAATGAACACTCGTGACTAAGTCAGGCATGACATTAGGTGACGTAGGGGTGTTATAAGGCTGCTTCTTAATAGTTCTTACAAAAATGTAAGAACACAAAGCGGACACTTCATATGTTATGAGTCTTTATGAATGTTAATGCTCTTAATAACGAGATCTACCGTCATGTAGCACGCGGATAAAATAAATAAATAAATAAATAAATAAATAAATGAAAGTACACCAATCTCAATTAAGACTTGTCAAATTTAGGACAATCGAAGCCTCCTGTCTTTTCTTACACCAAAGAACAAATTCACCTCAAGGGTTTTGAAATAAGCCGTATATAAATCCTCAAGAGTGCTTTATTAAATGCTTACGAATGCGTTATAGTGCGTTACAGACTTCAGGGAGGAGAATAAATCGTATTTCCCAGTTGATTCAATCAAACACTGTGTTCAAACAAAACAGCACTGTGTTATAAAATGTTACGAAGGCCCATTGTAGGAACCTTTCAAATCAAGTGTCACCTCAAAATCCCAGTTGTTTAGAATTCAACCCCTGAACCAGCACTTACGCTTGCCTTCCAAAAACGTCAAGTTTTGAAAGCAGTTGTATAAATAAATCGATTTGACGACTCTGGGCATGAAGGTCAGACTGAGACAGTGAGTCAGTGTACCAGCTGTTACATCAGCACCAGGTTGGTCTACGGATTCTAGGAAACGAGAGGCCACCAGCTCTCCCTGAGTGCAGCGTACGTGCTCTAGAGCACTATTCATCCCCTCGTTATTTAGTAATTCAAATACCGTCCAGCCGTCGCTTCTCCTAGCATCGTCCTATTCCCACATGATACACGGAGGTCGGTGTGAACAGATGAACGCTCAACCTTCAATTCACTGCAATTAAGCTGGACGCCATCCAACTGTGGTTTCCCCACTTCTTTTTTCCCTAGAACGAGCACTGTCCTAGACAAGCTTGTGGCCCCGTGGGATTAGCTAATCAAGTGAAAATGCGAGGCACTGATTCAGGGAGGAATTCGCAGGTCACCTGGAAAATGGGGTCTACTGCTGCAAAAGCAAGCGAACCTAAACTTGAAACGCCTCAAGGACCGAGCGATTAGTCCACTTTGGAGCAATTTGCATAATAAATGACACTCATCCGTCTTATGAAACGACGACCTACCGATTACAGTTATTACAATATTATGTTTGTAAATGCTTCAATAGGAAAATACACCATCACGCACACACACACACACACAAAGTGAAAGATTCCTGGTCAAAGTTCTCATAGTGTCCCAGCATCAATGATCTTTTATTATTATTATTATTATTATTATTATTATTATTATATATTATGCGCTTTACTATATTGCTCTTTGCTGGCCACACACATGCTTAAAATAATAAAAGTGTCGAAGATGTGGCCTGGAAAGCCAATTCAGTGCGCAGTTGATTAAACACTGGAATTTTGTGCGCTACCCAGAAATGAGGTTAGCAAATGGGTTCCGCTGTTGCCAGCTTGGATTTGCACAAAGGAAAAGCATCAGCGTCTACCGTTCTCGCCCTTCTCCCTCGCGCCATTCGATGAAGGCTAGTGGACGTCACTCCAAATATGGCTGGACTGTTGCACATGAGGTGTAGCCGGAGCCTTGAGATGAAACACCCACATCACTGGGCAGCCCTGCTTTCTAGTTTTCTGCTGATGGAAGCACATTATGGTGGGAAAGTGCACCAGAAGAAAAAAAAAAAGGGAGGAAAAATAAAACGAAAAACCCCCCCCCCAAAAAACGACAAAGCCAGCTTGTTATTAGAGCATTTTGTGACCTTGTGCATAAAATAAACCGTTTAGCCGCAGAGAGTTGGTGTGCGGCCAATTTGTGGCAGGTGATTTGAGATTTTTCACTGCACGTACGAGCTATTATACTCCCATCGGTTATGCTCGTGCTAAACGAACGCTGATAATCTTTAAAGCTAATCCTAATTCCGCACGTACGTGTAAAACTTTGTACGCGCTACGTTTGAGGCGAACTTCTTCATAAACTGAACACTTCAGCATCTCACATATTTCCCTCTAACGACTTACGTTAAATCATGATGAATTTGATCCGTCGACTAAAGCAGTTTTAGGACATTACAGGTTCGTACTCCGCATTTTTCTCCAGGAATAGAATCTGTTTGATAAGCAGAATATTTTGAATAACAATGGCCCCAGATCCCGCAGTCGGAATTGCAGAGTTATTATTCTTTGTCTGAAATGTGATTAAGTAAAACCAACCCAATATCCCTCGCTGAATAAGAGAAAATATTTGTTGGCGGACTTCAGCCAAATTCCGCTCTGCACACGATCAAAGGCATTACACCATTTTTTCCGGATCATCAAAACACACATATGCTCCCACAGCTATGCTTTTAGGAACTGATACGCACACATTCACAGCCTACAAAATTCCCCTGGACATGGATTTGGAAAGAAGACTTTTCCTTTCTTAATTTTTTAACACAGCAGCTGATAAATGGAGTCCTGTTAGCTATGGTGGAGATTTAAAAAAAATAATAATAATCTGTCCAGTAAGTCCAATATTTTCAATAATCCAGTGCTAACAGTTGCGATCTTGACATAATTGGCATGGCTAGCAATAAGCAGTGGTGTTCCCACTTGTTCCTTTTTCAATCCTGAGTTTGGGTTACTGTTGGTGCTGAGGTTCGCATGTTCTCCCTGTGTCTGCATGGGTTTCCTCTGGGTTCTCAAGGATCCTCCAACCTCTTAAAAGCATACAGTAGGTGGACGAGCTATGCTAAATTGCCCCTTGGTGTGTGTGTGTGTGTGTGTGTGTGTGTGCATGTGCCCATCCAGAGTATAGTCCCGCCTCCCGTCCAGTATTCCCAGGATAAACTCCAGATCCACTTCCACCTTGACCAGGATAAAGTTGTTCCCGAAGATGAATGAATGAATATACTCATTATTATCTAGAATCTCCAAACAACAGGCAGGCAGTCCAGATTACTACTGGAGAAGGAGCACTCAGGATTAGTTTTATCCGAGACCCTCTGTTGTATGTACATAGTAGTTAGATGCTTTTCTACAGGTAGACACACCAAAGACTTCATTAGGATGCTAGATGAAACTGTTATACATGGATAAACAACCAGTTGGTCTCTTTTGTCTCTCAGGTCCACCAGATGTGGAGCAAGTGTGTGAGCCAAGTGTTCGTACCTGGAGCCCCCACAATGGCATGGAGGTGGGCCTGGTACCGCCGCAATGTCCACTGCAGGGCTGCATGTTGCAGCTGGAATTTGCATACCCGGTTGTGCCCGAGTCGCTCACCGTCTGGGTGACGTTCTGTTCTTCAGAGGAGACGGCTCTTCCTGCTATCCACAACATCATATTGCTTTGTGTAAGTGGGCATAACCTCTCTCTGGGTCCCAGTGATGTGTTCTGCGACACGCCTCTGACCGTCAAGCTGGACGTAAAGGAGAAGGTGTACGGTGTGCAGTTCTTCACCATGGAGCAGCACCTGGAGATCGATGCCACTTTGCTCACGTCCAAGCCCGACTGCCCACTCTGCCAGGATTGTGAGGAGTTGCGTTACAGACTCCTGCGCCAACCGTCGTTTAGTCACGCTCCGCAAGGCATCGAGCTCAGCGACTCGGCACGGAGATACCTGGACAGGTAAGAAGTTCTGCTTTCATTTTCCCAGTGGCATTTGGTTAATTAGATATAAGTGACAAGTTTATGACAAAACTGTTACATTATAGGCTCTCAAAAGAAATAGTTTGCTCTATTCAGAAGCTGTGTGAGTTACACGTACAAGATAAAAACAGAGGTGGGTCTCCGTTACTCACGATTCTGACCTTCTGCAGTATTGGCTTGCGTGAGGAGCAGGACTGAGTCCAGCGTCACTGTCTAACAGCTTAATGCATCCGTGATATGTCATTAGCACTCACACGTACAAAAACTATGAAATGCCATTCAAGGCCAATATTAAATTCATTACTATGACAGCATTAATTAATTACTAGTATCATCCCTTTACAGTCACTGAGGAGATTGGCAGAGACAGCATCTTAATCAGAGACATTACTCATCTCAAGACAAGACAGATTTTTTTTGGGATGAAGTTATTAATTAAATTCAACTGAGCATCTTTAGTCCACATTTTCTATCCCTGATTTTTCTGGGCTCAGCCAAGTGCTTGCGTTTAAAGGCAGGGGTCTGGATGCTACCGAAAACCCCGTCTTATTCAGGAATCATCAGAGGCGTGTTCTAGACACAGGTTATTTTAATAATCGGAATGGACTTCACCAAAAATTAACTTAAGTATGTGCACAACCAGACTGAGTTTTCCCTGCATAAATATTAACATAACATAACATTTATCATTACACAGTTGTCCAGGCTACCATTTTCAGTACATCGAGGTTTATAGCGTGTTTATTTATTTATTTATTTATTTAATTTTTTTTTCTCCAAAGTGATCCATTCTCTACCTTCCCCTGAAACTATTTTATTTCTGGAGTCATGTTTTTTCTCATCTGATCTCAGCGTCCGATGTAAACTTTACAATCCTGCTCCTCAGTGTTGACTGTTTCAAGATGTCTGTGATAATTGGCTGTTACGAAAGCCGCTGTATTCCGACTCATCGTCGTTGCCAAAAAACAGGATTTCAGCACAAAATATTATTGACTTTGGATTAAAGCTTTGGCTCTAGTTACGGTGCTCCTGAACTCCATGCTGCCCTAACACAAAAAAGCCTTTATGCATCTTCACCTTTTTCGTCTAAACGTACATGCATTATTGGCCCACCCTTGTTTAATCCCCCTATACTAACACAAACCACATTTCCAGCACGGGAGATGCTGAGGATCGCAGTATCTGGTGTGTCTCTGGATCCTCGGGTTTGCTTTCCACCCTCCTTTCTAGGAACTGTCAGAAAAGATTTCCACTTGGAACTCATTTTAGATATGGGTGGCTGGGCCTTGCATGCTGGGGATGAGAGCGACTCTTAGCGGGTTAAGCCCGAGTCAGGTTGTAACCCGTGTTACATAATAGATGTCTACGATAATTCCAGTTCACGCAAGAGAAAGCGCAGCACCATGGAAACTCCAGTTGATCCCCCCTTTGCTGTCTGGAAATTGATGCGCTCAGGCACGTTGAAGGAAAACCCTCTAGCAGCCAATCTATCTTTCTTGGGACATTCACAGCTTTATGGTACATCACGGATGGCTGAGCAGGTCGACGTGAAATGTTGAATTTGTTTGCAACTGGGAACATCCATTCCTCTGCGGTTTCGGGAATACGACGAGCAATTTAGCAGTGACCTGTTGAAGTTCTTTGAAATATGAACTGACTCTGTCATTGATGTCAATGATTCTATGTCAACATCTGCAATAGTCAAAATCTAATTTCCATCCTTTTTTTTTTTTTTTTTGCGATCGGTCCAAGAAAGCCTTCATCCTTGACTTTGCTTACTAAAAACAGCTACGCTATTGTTTTCATTCGAGAAGCCACACTGGATGAGATTACTCGAAATGGCTAGCATTTTTGTTGTAGCCCTGCTCCGACGTGCAGATGTACAGCTCTGTTATTTTATCCAGAGCGGCATCAGATGTCCAAAAAACCGACGGCTTGAAAAGTATTTTCTGTTTATCTAGTGCTATCACATTATCAATCATGCTCGAGATCCTTTTATTCCTGTGATCCCAGAGGAGATTTTTTTTGGTTCAGAGGAAATACCCAGATTATACGAAAGAAGGTTGTGTATATAAGTGTACACTTTACACATGGAGAACCGTATTTTCCATATGGAATAGTCATAACAGGAAATGGCAAATCCATCTTCATCTCCATTTCCTCTACAGAGTCCTTTCCGACTCTCAAACGATTTCAAGCATTTTTGCACCGCTCTCTCTCTCTCTCTCATGTTCCTTTTTATTTGTCTCTCAAGCATTACTCCAACTGAAGCACAGTAAGTGCTCCATTCACTCATGAGTCATAGGTGCAAACACATTGTACCATCACACCTAAAGCATTGCCAGCGTTTGAACGATGGGCTGCTATCATGTTTACGATGACATATTACCTCATTTCATGCCATGTCATCAGTGTGTATTTATGCCTTAAGTGCATGGACTTGTCATTAGTGCTTGTGAAATGGCTTGGCTTAAGTGACATCATTTGACACATCATCGAGTCCTCCACTCCGGAGCTCTTGAGCGTGTGACAGAAAGCGACCGCTAATAGAATACAAATGAATCCGTATGGTGCGGGTGTTGAGCGGTAGACAAAAGATGGCGTGCCTAAAGATTTTAACACCTTCGAAGCCTTCGGAGAAGTCAGAGACTGGAAAATTTGGGGTCTGCAAAGCTCTTCAAAGTTATCTTCGAATGATACGGTACATAAAGATGTTTTTCTGTGTTGTTTTCGATTGCCAGTTTCAGACGACACCTAAGATATAACATTTTGGAGTGGGGAGTGGGCGGGGGTGGGGGGTGGGGGGGGGGGGGTTGGTCGCTGTTATAGGAAAATAATCAGCGATGGAGTAGAGTGAAAGCCTAAACCCTAAAGCTGATTATTTTACCATAACAGCATGTGCCAAAGTATTTTATCCCGCTTATATATCCCAGCGATTTCCAACAATCATAAATCATTTTTAAACCTTTATTTTATTAAAGAAGAGCAAACGGTGTACTTTTTATCCAGGTTTCGTTGCGATGTTAATGTTGTGGTGCGTCTGCAACGAACAAGTTACTTCCTGTTATCGCTTACATTACAGCAGCTATAATCTGTAATATAAACCAGCCTCTCTTTTTTCTCTATCTTGAAGTTAATAAGACAAAAACAATAAATAAATGCGGCTTGTCATATTACCAAGAAACCAAAAAGTATAAACTCACATTTCCTGTAGATTTTCCAGTGTCGGAAAACTTAAAGGTACAGCTTTAAATGGGACTGTTACAGAGCCCTGCCAGTGGAGACTCCTTCCCTTCCATAAATGTTATATTATACTGATGGATAGGGTTCCCCCGGGGGAACAGACTGAATGACCCACATCTATCCTCTACCTTTTACTAATCCATTCATCCATTTTCTATACTGCTTATCCTACACAGGATTGCGAGGGAGCTTGGAGCCTATACAAGGAGACTCGGAGGACAAGGCGGGGGACACCCTGGAGGGGGTGCCAACCCATCGCAGGGTACAATCACACACATATTCTTCCCTGAAGTATGGGGAGAACAGGCAAGCTCCGCAGGGTGGAAAGGGGTGGAAGTGGGATTCAAGGTGGAAGGGGGATTCAAACCCCCGACCCCAGAGATGCGAGGCAAATAACCACTAAGCCACCATGACCCTCATCCCCTCTTCTTTCACTAATGTAGGCTGTAAATGAAAAAAATGATATCCTTCCTGTAGCAGAAGCTTTTGCAACAAGAGAACGAAGTTAGGTTACTTACATATTCTCAGATGTCTCCCGGACTATGGTTGGATTCTTTCAAGTTTCCTTTCTTATTTTAACCCAGTTTTCTCCATGTTTATATGATGGTAATTGCCACCAACTAGCTAGGTTTCCAATATAGCATGCGAGCTAACACATGCATACTTTAACACATGAAGCCAGCATATCTTTCTGCTGCTCATGTGATGTCATAGGAGTTATGAAAACCATCCTTCCCATCTAATGGCCAGTTATGCTCCCTCTACACTATATGGACTTCTGGCCTCCGTTGGACATCCGAACAAGGTATGACCTTGTGATCTCGGCAGAATGATTAGACAGTTGCACCACCGATTTTAGCTTCATGGTATTTGTAAGACTTTCAGAATCAAGTGTTTTGCCTGATCAAATGCAGTGATCCTCAAAAAAAAAAAAAAAAACCAAGCACCTAGACCTTACACCATGAACGGACCATGAACATCTGGCTTGGTGTTCTTGTAATTAGCATCTCTGTTAGGTAGAACCACATGCACTATGGGCTTTTTACCCATCAACACACTTTGAAGAACGTCTTAGATCTTTTTGTAATGAAGTGGTTAAGTTTTAAATCAAATCCTCTGTTCTTATGGAAGTTTAGCTGAGTGCAGGGAGGATCATAACATTCAAAGCCTCACCCGATGTTTGGTTTAGAGAGTGCAGTAAATGTTCGTACATGCTAATTGGTGTGAGCAGCTCTCAATGTGCATGGATGTCGAGGTGTTCAAATGCGGGTCCGCAGGAGGATTTCGTGTTTAACTAGCTCTACTACATGCACTTAAGTGCATGAAAGTCTTGGTAATTAGCTGATGAATTTAAATAAGCGTGCCAAACCAGGGTAAACATTCAACTCTGGCCTCTGAGACTGGTTCGGAAGTCATTCCTGATCAGTACATTAGCTTTGTTGATCCAAAAGGGTTTCAAGAAATCATTGAAAATCGAAGAAAGTTTCCATGTTAAACACGACAAAAGAGTTCTTCCTGCCTCAAGGCCCAAGGCATAGCTAGCTTCTATTTGATACTATTTGAAAAATGTTTTTGTTTCCTGACTGCCTACCATTTTTTCTGTTTTCTTTTCTATTTTTTTTTCAAAAACGTGCCAAGGATGCTTCCTCGTCGTCCTGTTGTTCTTGGCAGATAGTGTGAAGGAAACCTCACGCAGAGCGCGGTTCTGGTCTGAGGAATGCTATGAAAATCCAGAGGTTTTCATACCACTCAGAGCACTGGAGACTGAATGAGATCCAGATACTTGGTTCTAATTTGGTAAAGTATGCTTGCTTTCGGAGGCTCAAGAAGACAGTGTTGAGAGAGTATTGTAAATGTGTGTGTTTCCAGAATGCGACAGAGAGATGTGTTGATGGAAAAGTGCATCTTAGCATATGGTTTATTTGTTTGGTCACGCTTATGTCTCGCCAGGTTTTGGTCGTCCATCATGTGTTCTTGCTTGAGTGAAGGTGCCATTTGAGAAGACAGCTCAAGTTTGCTTCGAACCATGCTGTCAAAACTATGCTCAGATTTGTCAAATGTAGCTCTAGATCAGCAGTTTAACTGTTTATACTAGACCTGTTGTCTGTTGTACTAGTTGTAAGGTCCGATCCCACGACTACTACAGAAGGGTTCCTCATGGGTTCTTTAGATGATCAGTCATTCTAGCTTTCTAGTGACTGAGAAAGCCTCTGTTCCTTTCAGTGTTTCCCAAGAGGTACAAACTCAAGAACCTTTCAGGAACTAGATTGAACCCTTTTTAAGGGTGCAATGAACTAGTATTGCAACCATGAGCAAGGCCCTGAACCCCGATCCATTATCTTCACATGTTTCCATGACAATAGAACACGATAACCATTGTTCTACACTCTTAGTTTTGTTAAAGCAGTGGCAAATTGGCACTTACGGTTCTGTGGTAGACCAGATGGTTCTAAGGTCCAATCGTAGGACTACCACACTTTCAGAAACACTCTCAGGAAAGGTTCTTTTTTATTTGGATGATTAATGATTCTAGGGTTTCTGTGACTGGAAAACTCTCTGTTCCAGTGTTCTACATCATACCTTTCAGTGTTCCCCCAGAGGCACAGCAAAAGCACCTTATAAGGCTTTTTAAGAGCTCAAATAGTCACTGTTGGAACATTTAGCAAGGCCCAGAAACATCACCTATTAACTTCACATGTACATCACAGTGGAACGTGGAGACCTTTTTCTTTTTCTTTTTTTTTTATACACTTTCAGAGTAATAAAAAAAAGGTTTTCAAGTTTGTTTGTTTTTAAAGACTAATGATAATCAGTTTCTAAAATGATTGATCTTGTGACTGGGAAGCCCTCTGTCCCAAGGTTCTACATAATACCTTTAAGAATTGAGAGACTTATGGTACTAGATTTAACTTTTTTTCGATGAACTCAGAGAACCATCGAAGCAGCCTTGATCCAAACCCTCATCCATTGACTTCACAGTTGGAAATGGGAAGTTCTACACTCTTGAAAATGGGGTTGTGAAAAGGTGAAGGGTTTTACCTTGCTAAGGAAAGCCTTGGTTGTGGGGTTCTTTCGAGGTTCTTGTTGGGTTTATCAAGAAAGACAAATGGAACAACATGATAGGGTTCTAGATACAACCATTGTTTTTCAGTGAGTGCACCTGTTTAGAGAAAATGACTTTTTCTATTCAGATTTGATGCCCTTGTTTGTAAGGTCCATATAGGATGTGCTGTAATTGCGTGTGTGCACACACGCGTCTGATTTTCGATCCTGTGTTCATTTTGCACGAGGAACCCGAGACACGCTGCAGCAAACGTCCTTGTGTATTCAGATCAAGCGGTGCGGCAAAACCGAGTCTTGGCTAGGGTAGTGAAATGTCTGTTCATACTCACTTTGGAGCTTTCTTTCTCCGTATTCCTGTCGCACCGGGCTGTCACTTCGTCCCCCGTTCAATTTACTCACAAGTTTGAAGTCGATAATATTGTTGCTTCTTTGTGTATCATATTATAATGCAAATTTGACTAATACAGTGGTCAAAATTATATATAGATAGATAGATAGATAGATAGATAGATAGATGGGCACCCTGTCCAGGGTGTACCCTGCCTTGTGCCCGATGCTCCCTGGGATATGCTCCAGGTTCCCCGCGACCCTGAAAAGGATAAGCGGTATAGAAGATGGATGGATGGATGGAGATATATATACACACACACACCACATTCTAAAGTGATCAAACAAGTATCCTGCAATTAATCCACTGACACATTTGAACACACAGCTTCCTGCTGGGCATTTTGTGTGTATATTTGAATATGTGTGTGTGTGCATGAGAATGTCTTGTGAATTCTCTTTTTTTGTGCATTCTTCTTTGATTTTATGGAACTTTCACTGGTGTGTGTGTGTGTGTGTGTGTGTGTGTGTGCTTTAGTGATTTTACCTCCTCGGCCTCACACTTGGCTCGGGCACAAACGCAAACAGCCGCATAAAACTCCAGCCCTCGCCATTCATCTTAAGTGCTAATTTGAATGATTTGTTTAGCCTCTTATTAAAAGTTACTGCTTCCCTGCCCATTAGACCAGGCACCTTATAACTGTGCTGACGGCAGCGCGAAAATCTTGGCCTCGCCTGAACCTCCCGTGTTTGCAACGGCAGCCGCCGTGCCCGAACGCTCCACTAATTTGGCCGCCTCGTTTTTGTTAATCAGCAGAGAGAAGGGCTTGTGTTCCCTCTGGGGAAGCCAGCCAACGCAAATGCAAATAATGAGGCCTTTGTATGTTTTTTTCCCATTCCCTTCTCTCATTCATTCTTTTATTACAAGCTGATGTGTGTGTGTGTGTGTGTGTGTGTGTATGTGTGTATGCGGCCGCCTGAACGTGTTGTTTTATAGATGTGTGGACTTCAGGACTACAGAGTTGATGTTGGAGAAGCCTTCTGTCTGTGTGTAGCTTTGTGGGTGGTTGGCATGTGTGCTTTTGTTTGTGTATATGTGTGTGTGTGTGTGTGTGGGAAGGAGGATCTGTTCAGAAATTAATACTACTTGATGGTCTGTATATGACCTGCTATTCAAGCCCAGCATGTGCCTCTGTCAATATTTCTTCTCACCACATCTACACACACTTTCTCTCTCTCTCTCTCTCTCTCTCTCTTCCTGGCCTGTTTACCTGTAGCGTTCCTTTCACTTGTTTGCAAGTCCAGTGTCTCAGACTATTGAAACACACGCAAACGACCGACGTTCAGCTGTTCAGCTATATGGCCTGGATGTTTTCTCTCCCGGTGCGTGTCTTGTTTTTTGGCCCGTGTAGCGTGTATTGAGTTACTGTTTTGTGGAAACCCGGGCCGTGACTGCACGCCAGCTATTTGTTTGTGTCTGAGTGAATGCAGTGGAACACTAAAAGAGACGTGCTTACTCGCACCAACATCAAAAACGTTAGCCCGCTGTGTTCAGTTCCCAGCGCTGTATCAGTTTCATTGTGGTACAGCTGCAGGGAGCAGAGGGAACCCTCCATAGCTGTGTCGTTCGGTTCAGTCCATGTGGCATGTGGTTCAGTCCATCTGATTTCAGACATACTGCATGTGCCGAGTCATAATCAATATCTAGGAAGATGAAGAAGTGACTAGGCAAAATTTATAACGATTTCATATATAGAGTATTGTTGTTTAATGAGAGGAATAAATCTACTGCAAAAGGTTCCATTTGCATAAAATTCCTTGACTAACATGACTGTATGATGACAATTTTTTAACAATTAACCATTAGTCATTAGTTTATGGGTAGAAATATTTTGCAGTGGCACGTCACGTTACCATTTTTGACTAACACCTTGCTCTCTGAACCGACGAGACGTCTGTTTGAATTTCTCTGTCCATTCATCTTTAAGCATTCTGTTTCCGTCATCAAGTTTTGGAAGAACATTTTGGACAAGCCATGTCATCGCTTCACTAATCAGACCAAAGAGACTAAATGAAATAAAATCGATGAAAGTCTGTGCATACAATTGAGCTACGTTCATTAAAATAATTAACATAATTTGCATAAACGCATGCGAAAGCAGGGGTTGATGAACTATGATCTGTTTTTCAACCATCGATCGGTTCTGCTTCAGTATTTATTTAGCACGCGGCTTGATCCGCTGAAATACTTTGCTGGGTCTGCATCCAGAGCGGTCTGCCAGTTGACAACCCCTGGCATAGCAGATTTAATCAATGTGCTAGTTCTTAGCCTTTGGCAGCTAAAATCGTTTTTTTTTTTTTTCTTTCCCCTAAACGACTTCAAATAGGCAATAGAGACTGTCAGTTATTTTATTGCTTAATAAAGTGCTTTATTATTCACATTATTCATTCGAATAGTCACATTTTGCTGTAAAAAAAAAATGTTCCATAGGTTTTATCTTTTACATGATGTTTTGTATTTTATATTAATATACATAACTAAAAAGTAAATGTAAACAAAACAAAATCAGAGGATTTGTTTTATAGATTACTTGGCAACCAGTATGATGAACAATATGCAAAACCAAAGTCCATACAAAGGCCAAAAATGATATGCTTATATATATATATATATATATATATATATATATATATATATATATATATATATATATATATATATATATATATATATATATATATATATGTATGTATATATATATTAGCATATCATTTTTGACCTTTGTATGGACTTTGGTTTTGCATATTGTATATATATATATATATATATATATATATATATATATATATATATATATATATATATATATATGCCTAACAGATATACCTAAAATATTTGGCAACTCTGTGTGAGGAAGTTTAAACTGTAATAAAGTAAACGTCTAGACATCTAGACATCAGCACAAGGCACTGATAGCACTAGAATAGATACTCAGGCTTGTACTAGACTTAATGTACTGATAACGTCTTCCCAAATGTAGAGGAGTAATAAACCCATTGGCCGGGTGAACTCCGATTCCCTTGGATACGGGCGCTGAAGAAGGTGACTGAGTCCAAAGGAGGATGTCATTGCCTCATTTCGCTCTTCAGTCATTTAAGTCTACAGAGCCTGAGATCTGTTTTAAGTGCAGCTCCTGGATCAATTCCATTCACTCCCTCCGCAGCTTGCATTTCATATCAGCAAGCATAACTGAATGCAGATGAGCTCTGAGAGGCCCGAAGTCGAAATCCATATGCACGCTAATTGTAATGCCTGGTTGGAACCCTCGAGTGATGGCTTGCGAAAGTAGAATCAAATTATGATGGTTTACAACAAAGCTGACCTAGGATTAGAGAATTACAGGCTCGTTTACATCGGGCCCGTAATGGGATTTTGGGGTCATGAATTTTTAAGGAGGTTAAGAAGGCACTCGAGCCAACCAGAAATGCAGCCAAGAAATAAAACTTTGTGTTGAAAAATCTTCATTAAGAGTGCATGAGGCATGAGAAACATTAGTAGTGGTACAGTCTGAATAAACATTTGTATTTTTTTTTTTCACTACTACGTCCTGATTATACGCCCTTTGGGTCAAGGAAGTTACCAAAACTTTGGGGCTGCTTTGAAGTGAGCAATCTTTACTCTTTAGCGTGTTTCCAACCTAACTCTAACTCTTCTTTTGATCTTATTTCACTTTTTGGTGTTTAGGGATGTGATGCATGGTGTGATGTACACCTACCAGGTTCAGACCATCACCAGATGGGGAGATAGCGAACCGTCTCCTCCTTTATTCCACCGTCTTGGAGCACCATACTGTGGAGATGGGATCATCCAGAGGTGTGTTTATGCGACGCATCTTCAGTTTCACCATTATCATCAAGCAGGAGTCCGTCCAAACCTTAATGATGATCACATGCATGCTGCTTTGTATTAATTCCTATTCTCTTTTGGCCCCCAGGTCCCAAGGAGAGCAGTGCGATGATAAGAACACCATAAATGGGGATGGCTGCTCAAGTCAATGTAGGAAAGAGCCGTTTTTCAACTGTGTAGGTGGGTACACAAAGCAACGGAAATCTGTCTTAAGTCCCAATAGTTCACCCTTCTAACTCAGGATGGTGAGGGATAAAAAAGTTATTTCTCTAGGACACATGAACTGCTGGTTATGCAACCTTACAGATCAGATCAGCACGCTTAGAGGAAAGCACTAACTTCTATATTCATGAGCTAACAGAAACCACAATTGGCTAGCATCACTCTGATCGTTAGGAAAGAATTGCTGTGGCATTGTTGCATTCAATGTTTAGATATTTGACCTACTCATGACTAAACATGCTTTGAGGAGACTGTTACTGCCCCATTTGGGATACATGCGCTAACAGACACTGATAATACATCTAGCATCTACGCAACAAATAGCATAGATAATTTGACTAAATTGTAGTCAAGAAGTCCCAGACGGACACACAGACCTGTTCCCATGCAACATCAACAAATATTTCACACAGAGGAGGGTTCTACTTGTAAAATTAAGAAAACAACAATACGAAGTTGCGATTTCAGCAACAGCAGCAAGCAACAAAATGACAGCACGACAAGTGAAATCTGAATTTTCTCAATTCTATTCAAATTAAGTTAAAAACATTTAGGAAAAATCTTTCGGCTTGAATGATTTTTGGACTAATCCTATGGTGCTTTTGGTCCAGCGCTTTTCAGGTTCCGCACTCACAAATTTAGTACCTACCTGCAGTTAGTTCCAATTTACTGTTTGAAAAAAATGATGTGCGGTTTCATCTGGTCATAGAGGACCTCTCATTAAACGTGTGTAGAGACATCACAAAGACAAATACATTTAAATCAACCAATTTTCGCACTGATTTTAACACGTTATAAAATCTTTAGAAGCTACTGTATATATATATATATATATATATATATATATATATATATATATATATATATACATATATATATATATAAATAAAACAACTACTGTTTAAAAAACTACATGAGACATGAGTGATTTGTCAATTGCTGGTGTGAACGTACTGTTACACCTCGGAACCTGATCATAATCATGTGCAATGTGAAATGGTTAAATAATCCCCTCTTTGCAAATATGCCTTTAGACTTGTCCAACACACATTTTTGTTACTTTCCTCCAAGAATTCTCAAGCAATGCGACATCCCAATCACGTCTGGAAGACATTTTATTCAAAAGAGCAGGACAACAAATTCAGAACGGATGCTTTGGCACCTTGTCTGAGTCTTTGCTTTATGCATAAAGGAGGCTTTTCCGCTCCTCTTTGGTTATGGCCCAAGGAAACTTGTGTCACATCGAGTCTGCAGCACTGAACATATGGAAGTCATGTGCAACATGCTTGTGAACATGAAATTAACATGTTTTTCGTCAAAACGGCACAAGATAAGAGTGACGTTACACGTGATCGTAGGCATCGGCATATTCCGAGGCATTTTCCTCAGGGAATCTGATTCCAACAAGCATGGACGCTAGAAACACTGGCAGACATCTAAAGCGGTCCTGACCTCCTGTCACCAGCCAGATGTCACCTTTATTTAGAGCTTGTGGAGTTCTCTTGATCTGTTCTCATACAGCTATCATGGTACCTGTTATTTCCCTCTGTCTGCATACTTTCAGTGGAATAACTCACATCTGTGTGATGGCTTGAATTGTTTGTAGACTTCACATCTGCCCATCTGTCTGTCTGTCTGTCTGTCTGTGTCTTCCTGACTCTGTGTCTGTCTGCCTGCCTGGACTTAGTTGCAGTATTTTAAGTTAAAATCGATGATGGAATGACAACACCACTAGTGTTGATTTTCACTTCCTAGGTTGAGCAGCAAAGTGTTTCGTCTAAAACATTGCTTTATTTAATTTAGCAACATTATATAAGCGAGTTTCACTAGCCATTATTATTATTATTATTATTATTACAAATCCATCATTAGCTAACAGATATATCAAGCTAACTATCCTGTACTTCACAAATAAAACTATCTGTGTCTGCTAACGAGTGGGTAAAAATAATTTTGCCGGCATTAGTTAAACTAGCTAGCTTGACCCAGAGACTTATGTTGAGAGCAATCATACAGACATCACTGGCCTGTAGTTAAACATAACATAAAACACTTCTTTAATTACGTAATATTAATACTTTTCCAGGACTAGCTGAACTAGCTTGCATTATGAATAAAGAACTAACAAGTTAGCTTAGCTAATGTAAACCCGACATCAGACAGTGCTAGCTATCGTTCAGTAAACTACTGTGTTTTATAATCAAAACTTCTAGCCTCGTCTGCTAACAAGTGGATTATAGCTAAAACAAAAGCTATATAATAGCTTGCCTGAATTAGCTAAGCTAGCTAGCTTAACCCCAAGGGACTTCTGTAAATGAAACCTCTAGCAATGTCTGTTAACAAACTAATCTTACAATAAATCGTTTGATTGTAATTAAAACCAAAGACAACGATTCATGTAGAGAACAACTATACCTAGACTAGTTACACAGTTAACATTAACATTACTTCCTTAAATGTAGGTAGCAGATATATATATCTTAGTTATCCTTATGCAAACTACAGTAAATAAGACCTCTGGCCATGCCTTGTGTTTAGCCTAAAACACAATATAATAGTTTTCCAGAATTTGCTAAACTAGCCTGCACTACGGATATTACAAGTTAGATAAGTGGCACCTAGCTTTACCTGTAACTAGCAGAAATATCAAGCTAGCTATACTTTACTGTATTTTTTAGTAAAACCTGTAGACATGCATTTATTGTGAAATGAAAAGCAATGGCCATGTTTGCTAGCAAGCTAGCTAACACAAAGCTAAATTTGCACCAGATTAGCACTGACACTAAAAGATGTTGGAGAATCATGTAGCTAGCAAAGCATGTTGCACTTCTGACACAGTGTGTGTTTTCTTCCTAACTGCAGTAAGCAGAGTGTGTGTGAGTGTGTGTGTGTGTGTGTGTATGCCCCCTTAGGCAGCCCCACGTTTCAACATCTCCAGAGCTAGGCTGAGGGGAGCATTGGAATTTGCGTAGAGGCCAACTTGGCAAGGCACTTCTCTGTCCCCCTTACTGGAACCCCTGACTCTGGGAAGCAGGATGGGGTGGGGGTGTGGGGGGATGAGATGGATAGAAAGAGCAGGATGAAGAAGGAGGGAGTGTGAGATGAGAAGGATGCAGCGGAGGGAGGACACAGTGGAGAAAGATTGATTGAGAGGGATAGGATGGAGAGAATATGGACGTGAGTGATGGAGACACTGGAACAGGAGGAAGTGAGGAATAAGAAACAATAGAGCAAGAGATGCATAAGGAAGCAGGAAGACGACTGAGGATGACGGAGACTCCGGTGTCTGGAAAAGACATCTCTCTCTCTCTCTCTCTTCTCTTTCTCTGTCTCATTCTCTGTCTCATTCTCTCACTCTATCTGTCTGTACATCTCGGCTCCTCCTCCCTATCTCCTTAAAAAATAAATACGATAGAGCCCTAATCTGACAAATTCATCATATCCCATTACTCTCGCGAATCCTTTTCCCCCCACCTTGGCCGTCTCAGCAGGACTCTCCTTTCTTCGCAAAATTCATCTCATTTTTTTGTCGTCCAAAACCAATCCGCTCTGACCTGGCAGCAAGGACACGTATGTTTGCTATCCTCTTCCTCCCATTCTCCCGGAGAGAGGGGAAAAAAAAATAAGATGGGGATAACACCAGAAAATCTTTGTTTTTCTTTAAAAGTACCCACTGATAATCTTTGGCAGATACTCTTCCTTGCCGCTTTTTTCCCCTGTGTCGCTGGGTTCAGACTAATGTTATGGACTTTCCTCCTGCTAGAGTGCGGAGAATGAAAACGTACTTAGCAGTCGCAAAGTGTCTCTTAAGTTTGAATACGTTCTACCTCACTTACAGAAAGTTCAGACATCGCTGGGTTTTTTTTTTTCGTTTAAAAAAAAAAATAGCATTCCTGAATTTTTCATTCAAACGAACTAGCTGCTGTGGTTTATCTTATTAGCGCCTCACTAAAGTAATGGCCATCTTTATACAAAGTGTTTATCAACATGCATGGAACCTTAACCGACGTATTCTGTCCCACTTTACACCAGTGTGGCTTTTTTGTGTCATTTGGACACAATAAATAGTAACACACGATCTTTAAATGCCATTCTGTCTCTAACAGGCGAACCCAGTACATGCTACTACTACGATGGCGATGGAGTTTGTGAGGACTTTGAACGGGAGACCAGTGTAAGGGACTGTGGTCTGTACACCCCGAGCGGTTTCCTGGATCAGTGGGCCACTACGGTGGAGACGTCCCATGAGCAAAGGCTATACTGCCCAGCTGAGGTGGCATCGGGATACCCTGCGATCACCAAGGTAGAACCTGTTTTTATCACCGATACATTTGATACGGATGTTCTAAAGTTCAGGCCAGGGTTTCAGAAAGCTTAAGGGGCCTCATGAAATTATTCAAAATAAAATAGATGGAGTTGTTTACCTGTTTACCTAGAAAGTCACCTGTACAACCCAAAAAGATTATGTACTGTACTATCAGTCCCTAAAAATGAAATTTTTGTGCCAAGAGTGCACATAAAGCAGACACTTATGTTTTGTGGTGCAAAGTGCTGCTGGGTGATTAGCATTGTTTTGGATTTATTGCCCTTGTTTTGGGTGGATTTGCTTTTGTTTTCACTTCATTTAAATGTAATAGCTTCGAATAATTTTTACATGGACACTTTTCTTGCTGGTGAAGATGGCCACGGCATACACGGCATTCACTGTCCTTTGTCACTGTGTGCAGACAGACATTGGCATTGCTGTGATGGACATTCTTTTAGTGAAACTCATGCTTGGCATGAAGAAGTCATCTCTTTCCTGCTTGTAAGACTGACGATAACATCTCCAGAGTCCAGAAGACCCTAAAGCTGTCTTTCAAAAATTACACACCGACCTCTGTGTCAATCGGGCCTTGTGCACGATGACCCGGCCCCATTACAGCCAAGGTCAGACTGGGTTGCTTTAGCTGGAAAAGATCAAAATCACACAGAATGGAGACGGATGAGGCCATTCAAAGCCGAATGATACAGTGCATATGGAAGCCGTCAGCCCCGTAAGCACTCGATGGATGAATTGAGAGAATTCGGCATTTGAAGTGCTTCTGAAACCCCCACTCATGCTTCTGTTTTTTCTTTTTTTCCACCAGCTGTTTCATGCAAGGTCTTCTGTCCGTTGTGGTTTATGGTACAGTGAATATTCATTCCAGATAATTCTATCTCAAATTCCTTTAAACTTCCTTTAAACCTGAGCGTGTATGTCAGGTCAGAGTTGTCTCGGGGTTTCTCTGTTTTCTTGCGTCCTTCAGACTTAATCACATTATTATAATTTTTTTTACAATGAAAACCTCATCAGTCAAACCAAACCAAATCCAGACAGTTGGTTGATGAGAAATGGATATCTTGGATCATCCCTGCAAAGTTCCATATTTACTTCTGAGTGCCTTGTACATGATCGAGACATGCTCTAGCTTTGGAATGGCATATCTTTGGCAAATCTCATCGTTATCCCGTCCAGTCATCAAATAGACAGTGCGTGAGTTCTATCTCTTTAGAAGTAGCTGTAAACAGTAAACACATCCCTGCCTTGCCTTGCTTTATCCGGGCCTGTTGATGATCAAGGTGCCTGCACCGTCTCCTCAACAATAAGATACATGCTTGTCATTGTTTTGTTGTTATTGTGGTCTTCCTTCATTTGTTGCGTCCTTACAATCAGAAGATTCTGTGCAGGCTCTGCTGCTTCAAAGGTCGTGTTGGGCCAGCTCCCCCCATGGGGAATGAAGTTAGTTGATAGGGATCAGTCCGGATGCTTGAAAGGAACCCATGGAAGATGGAGTGAGGTGGGAAGGGACTGTGTCTATGTCGAAGATGCCAACAGGCCTGCAGCCACGGCTGCTATCCACCATGAAGAACACACAGCCTTTTAGGTCAAACGAGCAGATTTTCATCGTTGTGAGAGCCATATGTGAGAACACCCACCTACCCACCCACTAGTTAAAACCCCCACCATCAGCCTGTGTGCGTATCTCATACGTAGAAAGAACAGGATGTCTTTGCTGCTCTGTATTTTCTATCTGTGTGGGCTGGGCAGAAATGTTCTTGGCCTGGCTCATCAGCAACCCACCAGCACTTTACTGACTTTTACACGTTTGTTGTTTTGACCTGCTCCTCGAAGTGAAATTGATCCTCAACTTATCCCAATTTCGACTTTGCAGCATGTCAGCATTCGGTGGAGTGCATCTGGGCTGGAGCATGGTCAAGAAAACAGCACGCGGCAGCAGGTTCGTGCAGAACACTTCCAGAAAAATCTGCACGGCCGCTGCTCGTGAGCTGGAGAAGCCTGCTCGGCTGGTTCGATTCCCAGGCCACGCGGTGAGCGAGTCGTGTACTTGGGTATATAAATATACAGACAGCCACCATGCAGAACAGCAGGACTGCTGGAGCTTTGGCCAAATCCAGCATTGTCCAGCGCCAAGGCTGATATCCCGTCCGCTGGTTAATGTATCTGCCCCTGTTTTTTCATGCCTGATTTCATTGGTTTTACAGGATCGTGATGAAATTGTTCTCCTTTTTTTGGGCAAGTCATTCCAGTTTTTTCTTCACCTGTTTAAGAAGTGAAGTCTCTTTAGAAATTCTGTGGATGTCAAAGAAAGAGAAAGCATAATACAGAGTGTTTAGTGTTCAGTATTTTATCCTGCTTAGGCTGGTGGTGGATCCAGGACCTATCCAGGTAATTCTGGGTGCAAGGCAGGAATATACCCTAGATGGATGTCCGTGGCAGAGCATCCCACACAGTCATTTGCATCTAAATGCAAAGTGGAATAGCCAGTCGGATAACCTAATGGGATGTTTTGGGAGGTGGAAGCAAACCAGAGAACTCTGTGGAAACCCACATGGATATGGGGAGAATTTTGCACAGTAACCGGAGCTCAGAATCAAACCCTGGAATCTGGAGCTGGGACGAGGTACAGGGTGTAACATCGCTTGATGAGAGCTCCAGAGTCCCCATTTCGAACCTGAGCTTGGCTTTCTGTATGTGCGGAGTTTCACATGATTTGCCCATGTTGCTGTGGGTTTCCTCGGGTGGGTTCTCTGATTTCCTCCTACCTCCTATAAACATGCCAGTTGGTGGCATAACTACTCTGCCCTGTGATAGACTGGCATCCCATCTAGGGTGTGGTCCCACCTCATGCCCACTGTTCCCAGGATCCACCATGTCCCTGACCAGGATCTGATCAAATGGGGAATTTCTGGGGAAACCAAATGTATCTATCCTGATTTCAGAGTCACCATTAGCCTGATTTATTTATTTATTTATTTATTTATTTATTTATTTATTTAATGCATAAGCAGGACCAGCGATTTATGAATTAAATGTCAAAGGCCATACTTCTTAGATATCGATTACATCTGTTTAAATTCCAACCAGGATCCGGAATTAGGCCTGATGATCGAGATTAAGATGACATTGGGTGTACCGGTGTCAACTGAAATACATTTTTGGACTTTTTTTGCAAAATAAATCATCCGGAACAAGCCTTCAATATTGAAATCAAGGGAAATGCATTTTACATTACTGATTATTATTATATTGAGAGAAGTCCTGACTTCTAAAGTATAACAAAGTCATTACAAACCATAATCCTGTGAAATCTATATGATATTTAGCATCCATGACTGCTTGCAATCAATTTCCAAGTTTTTCAGGCATTGCCATGATAAAGCACAGCAGCTAAGATCGCATTAGATAGCGTTAATGATATTTTTACATCACACTGCTCATGTAATTATGTACAAAAATTACTGGTGGCACAAAATAATCAAAGTGATTTATTACTCTCTTTCTCTTCTTATGCTCACCAGTGCATGCAGTGTGAGGTTAATTAAGGTAGCCCCACATCCCAAACATGGCCGAGCTGCAATAGGACACATAGTCCTTCCTAAGCAATATGTCTTCAAGTGCTTGAATAGAACATCCTGTTCACAGAGCTGTACCACAGGGATGCTGCTTTTAGCTGAGGTAGGCCTGGAGGGGATTTTGACAGCACCTCATACTGCTCTCAGGTTAACAACAAGCATGTGTTAGCATAGTGGAGCGCTAGGGTTTCAATAGGTTATCTCTCCAGAGCCCCTACAACCCACTGGGCACTGATGCAAGACTCAGGAGGCCATGCAGCACAATAACGACAGGCCTGAGAGCATGGCTCTCCATGCAAATACATGCACATGGAGCGCTCATGGAGCTCGCACAGAGCTTTTTTGCATGGCCTACTGGCTAAAAGGTCACATTAGTAATAGCTCATTTCATTGCAAAGTCACTTTACGATAATGGATTTCAGCTATGCTCTTGAGGGCGTGTTAGTCTGTGTGGGATAGCAGTTTTGCCAGCCCTCTGTGTTTCTGGTGGCTCTGGACCGTCTCGTGTTTGTGCGGAAGTTCACTGAAGTGTTTCAAAGGCTGCCTGTGTGATTGCTTTGCTGGAGCTAATAGAGACTGGCTGAGGTAGTTTACATGGTCTGGACACTTAAAGAGAAAGTACATGTGTGCAAATTTGAGGCAGTGCTTGTTGTGTTACAGAGGTGCCAAAAATATATGTTAAGTATATATGATACAAGCTATGCACGTCCATATACAGTACATGACATTTGGGACATTCGTGTCTCTGGCAGTCTTGGAAAACCCGTCAGATGTTTTTTCTGCCAAAGATATGCTTTGATATCTCTAGTTTAAGAAAGCACGATTAATATTTATCCAAAACAACGTTTTTATTTAGTCTAGTTTCTAAACTTGCCTTGGTGTCTGTCTGTTTTGGTTAAGAAGCTAGTTTAACAAATGCAGTCTGGGTAAAAATGTTGAAAACCTCATGATTTGATCAAATGTGCCATAGGATATATTTGTATTCGACTCAGTTTGCAATCAGAGATGTCTCAGAATGTCTATGATGCTCCTTGCATGTCACGTCATCATCAGAACAAAGAAGAGCGCTTACACCCAGGGGATGAAATGTTCACAATGTTTAAATGACCTTATAAAATTTGTCAACAGAACATGAGTGAAATGAATGAATGAATCAGTGATTATATCCTCAAGGATGTTAGCATGAACAGAGATCAGTGGCGTGAAGAGGTAATGATGAGGTGTCGGTTTAATTGCTGCGGAAGACTTTTAGCTCAAGTGATGAGACAGAGACTGATGTGGATGATAATCAAAGTGAGAACTCATTTCCCATTGTCAATGTTGAAGTTTGGCGGGCTGATGAATCAGCTAACCAGTTAACCAGACTAAAATCCCATGTCCAATCTTATCCTCAAATGGAGCCCATGTGCCTACAGGTTTTCGTTCCAACCAATCAGGATCCACACCTGTTTAATCAGTTAACCTTGGCCTTCGATCAACTATTCAATGTAGAAACCTGCAGAAACACTGGCCGTTTGTGGATAAACGTGCACAGCTGTCTGAGCACAGTGTCTAGAAATGTAAGCAATGATCAGCGATCCTGTTTGTCTCCACTTCCAGAATTGTAGCTCGCAGCAGGTTTCCTTGTACAGCTGGAGATAATGTGCCACTTCCTTAGTCTTCATGTACAGTGAACGCTAAGCTCTACATCATAGCAGGAACACTCAGTAACTGAGAAAAGTACAATGGTGACTTTGCCATACCACAAAAGCTTCTCTTGTTTCAATTATCATTAAAAGGAGCATCTGGTTTTCCCATAAGAGCCTAGGCTCTAAAAGGCAACCTCCATTTACACGCTTGGCTGTTAACACTTCAGGTTTTGGGGGAGCGTGGCCAGCAACTCTGGAAGGGCCGAGGAGAATGTCATTTATGTTAAGTGGAGGTGGTTCGCTTATGGAACGCTCTCGGGAAGCCATGGGCAGACCGCACATTTTGCTCGTGCACCCACAGTGGCATGTGAGGCAGCCATGGCTTTGGCTTGTCAGATGAGGAGAAGCCACGAGTTATGGCACAGTTAGCCCATTTTAGACATCAGTCTCATTTCCTTTTCGCCAACTCAGACCTGCCAACCTTTACACACTTTGTGCTAGGGCTCTGTATTTTAACTTTGGAGAACGCTGGTATGAGTTATCGCTCGAAGATGTGCAAAAAGAGCAGACTTGTACCCCCCCCCCCCCCAATAAAAACAGTAGATCGACATATGGATCTAGAATGATTGATAGTTGACTCTCTGATACTAACTGAAAGCCCCACCCTTTTCCCCAATATCGCATTAATAATCTCTCATCTTGATTTTCCTGCTTGAAAGATGCACCTTCACTTGAATATTTATGAGTTTATTAATGTGAAATAAAATTGTTCAATGTACAAATATGTGCTATATGTGGTATAGTATACCACTGAAAATTTTCAGCCAAAAAATAGTCAAAAATTTGGCTAAAAATAAATGATATATTTAAGAAAACTAAATGAACATTTTCTAATTTCTTTCATATTTTTTTTTGTACAATATACAAAACCATGGACATTTCAGTTCTATACTTTACAATAATTACATAAAAATAGATGATTTATTAATGGGAGGATCTCTATTGTTCTTTAATATGTAATCAGTTCACTGTAACTCAATCAAATGAAGCAGTCTGGAGATGGAACAGTTTATTAAGGAACATCCATTCTTCCTTTTTTGATTTCTGTTACGTTATCTTTACATTCTTACATAAACCGAAGAATGGAAAGATAAAGTAACAGAAATTAAAAAATGAAGAATCGACGTTGTATAATTCTGCAATGTGGACCGCAGTAAAATTTTGTTCCTGGTAATGGTTCTGTCTGGCCTTCATATTTAATTGTTTCCTTGCCTTGTTTTAACATACCAGATAAGTAATCATCTATAAGTTCTTCCAGTTAAAAAAAATTCTAAAGCTAGCAGGGTTGCAGGATCAGGGTTGAAAAATGCTGGTCTAGCGGGTAAAAATGTTCAGAGAAACCCCTTCTGGAGAAGCTGCACCTGCATGAATTTTTGGATATAGTATGCATAATTTTGTTTCCAGCTAGTCTTTTGAGTCTTCAGCGGTTAACCGAGAGATATGAGGGAAGCAAGGAGATTTGCGTCTGGAGGTTTGGCTCTGAGGTTTTCAAAGAGCATTACCTCACATGGAAGGCTCTAAGCTGGGTCTCTTGTGTCGTGATGGTAAAGCAAACCTCACACAGGTCTCCCTGCAAATGTCTCACAGATGTTGCGCTAGCTGGCAAGCACCTTTCCTGTTTGTCTCGAGGAAAACGAAAGAAAAAAAAAAACGAGAAAAAAAAACAAGGAGAAACAAATCACAGTTTATCCAGCACATTCAGAGAAAATAAACAGATTTGTATAGACAAACCAAGAATGTGCACTCCCTGGGAGACTATTTGTGCAGTTAAAGGGGGGAAAAAAATGTCACAGGATTAGTAGAACCCTGAAGAACCTCGGGTGAGCTCGTATTTTGAGAGCATTAGGCAGGTAGCCACGTTCGAAAAAGCTTATGAGATCGTTTATTATTTCCTACATTCGAATGACATCGATCGTAGGAAAATAAACACGAGCCGCACGCTGGACTTTTGTTTTAAAGATGGAGTTGAAGTGATACTGAGGTGGACGACCCCAGTACCCTTGTTACCTGCTCGTGATTTGTTTAGGTTGTAAACAGAAAGCAAGTGCTCCCCCCCCACCCCACCCCACCCACCCACCCCCCCGCGCTTTAATCCATGGCCTGCTTTGCTGCCAGCTCTTGCAGCTGTTCCTGAATTAGCAGTTTAGAGCAGAAAATCAGGCACAAGATTCCTCTTGAGGATCTCGAGCTCTCAGTGTGCTCTCAGTGACTGACCTAGCTCAAACCCCCGATTTCTGTGCTTCTCTGGAACATCTATACCAATTCTTATTTCAAAATTAAGTCATTTGTTATCCATTTGGCACATTGAACCTTCATAAAAAGTTTTTCTGAGGATACGGACAAACTCCAAAAACCAAGTGGCTGCTCATTACTAGGCTTAGATAGTTGATTCCATTGGGAATGAGATGTTTGTGCTAGAAAAACAACTTTTTTTTTTTAAATTAAATCAGCTGCTTCCAGTCATTAAAAAAAAAAAGAGTAACCACAGTATTCAGAATATCTCAGTAAAGCGTATTGTGACACCATTTATCCCGATTTTAATATTACATTGTCATTTCGCCAAACCCTAGTTAGCAGGTCTGACATTCAGACAGTTGAGGAAAACGCTACTGGAGGTCAAGGTCTCAAGGTTTTTTTTAATCTTAATTTACTAACAAATTCTTCACTCTGAAGAAAAGGAGAACCTGCGTGTGCTCCTCTGTATTGTTCAGGGGGATAAAAGGGGAGTGTATGAGAAACCCCTCCTTCTGAAAACTTCACAGCTGGTCTGAATTGCATCTTGGAAGTAATCGTCAAGCCATCCCAGGCACACTTTGTTTTCAGGAGTGAACGCTGGAGGATATTTGCTTATAATTAACTTCAAAACATCCAGTCGCGCCGAGATCCATGTGGTCCGTCGTGGATGCACACCATACTCGAGCGATGTTCGGCCAAGGTTCGGGTTTGTTGACCAATCAGACGGAGAGAAACATCGCCGTAGGATGTGGGACGTGGAGTAAAAATCTGGTTCCATTATGTGAGGCAAAGCCTACTGAGCTGTCTTTGACTTTTTAGCAACTTTAGTCAGGTTCTCTGGTGTCTGCAGTCATTTTTGCATATTTGCAGAATGAACATGCGCCCGTGCAGTGCCTCCGTGTTCTAATCAAGCGATGTAACTTAATTGCTCTTGGCAGGTCTCAGTAGCCGTTTCTCACCGAAACGAACAAGCCTTAACAAGCTCACAACATTTAGTGTGCTGTTTCTTCCACCCTCTTTTTTTTTTTTTCTTTTCTACTTTACTACCACCCATTGCATTCTTGCAACTTGTGGTTTCTGATGATTTATTGTACATCATTTGTTTTATTGGTTTATTTTCCCCCGTGTGTTGCTTGTGTTAGACCTTGCTTTGGCTGCTGTGTTGTGGTTTAGTAGTGATGTCACAGGGCTGGAATGCTGTCTATGGGGAGACTTCCTCTCCCTGCTTCTGGGCAGGATTCCTCCCAGACCTGGTGGGTGGGGGTCTGGATTTATTTACTCTCCTTAACAACCAAATCAAAATAATGACAAGTCCATTTGGAGGTGCTTGTACAGTAGGAGCCGTAGCAATTATATAAGAGCAATATAATTTGGGGAGGTGCTGGTGGTGATGGTGGTCATGTGAAGACGTTTAATGAGGTTATACACCCAAGGTGATTGGGTGTGCGCCTGCAGGCTCGGAATAACACGCTGAAGTAGCGCGACCCACTGGTGGGAAAAAAGACCGGCTTTCCACCTTGTCTCAACCTTCAGGTCTTTTGGAGCATCTCCTCACGTCAGTCACAACAGATCTGCGAGGCAGATAGGACCGGGTTTTATCTGGGATGTTTGTGCTCGGATTACTCGGATAAGTTTAAAGCTCAGATGACTAATATCCAATTTCATTGGTTCAGTGGAAAAGTCAAAACTGGAAAAGTGTCCTTGTTTTTTTTTTTTTTTTTTTGCTTTGTGTACATTGTGAAAAAAAAAAGACTGGAGATGGAACTCAGTCACAACTGACAAACAACCAAAAAAAGGATAAAGAAGAAAACAGATGCTAACATACAACATATAAATGCAAGAAACGCACACTCACACACACACACACACACACACACACACACACGAGGCAAACACTAAATTTTGACCCTACCTTTATCTTTCACGTCCCGTGTCCATGTTTCTCAGAACGCATATTCAGACACCAGCTCAGCCGATTAGCTAAACCACCGACACATCTCACCTGTTCGCTTAAACCCCAATCAGCAAAACAGCACCATGACCCTAGCAGGACTGAGTCTCATAATGCTTTGTTTTAATGTGGCTGGCCTTGTCTGCCCTCCAAGCTACAAGGGTTCCTGATTGGCGCGTTAGCATGCAACTTCAAAATAATTTCACTAGAAAAAAAGACACTTCAAGAGAAGTGTGGAAGCATTTATAGCTTACGAGCCTGCCTCTTGTTGGTGTGATTCCAAAGTCTAATGTCAATCAAAAAAATGGAGTTAAGTGGAAGGAGAAAAGAAAACACGTGTTTTTAGGAATCATGCTTTCCAGTTGCTTGGATTTGTCGTGTTACTGTGTCATACCTAACTTGCATCGAATTGAGAAAATTCTAATCTCACTTGGTGAATTTGGTGCACTTTTCACAGATTTTTAGAATTCCGAAAGCATTATTTTTAACCTGCTGCTGTTTTTCCCTCCGCAGACTTGCCAGTCCAAGGTGTATGACTTGTCTCATGGCATTTCCCAGTATGCCTGGTTTCCTTGTCGCGAAGCCCAGCAGGTTTCCTGGTACCGCCCATACTGGCTGAAGGTGAGTTTGCCATCCTTCACTCACCTTCCTTCCCGTTAGCGATAAGTAGTGATGAGAGATGCGTTTAAGATTCTGATTGGTTAGAAGGTGTTGATTTGGGTTCTGATGTGTTACTGTTTCTATAATGGCAACTAATTCACAGAGTCTGGTGATGTTAATATCTGCCATAAGTGATAACAGTAAACAACCAGTTTCACAAACTTTCCACAACATTAAATGTAACTACAAAAGGAAAATTAGCGTTGCGTAGTTCGGTAATAATTGGAAACCGCAATCATCTTCAAATTGCTGTAGTATAAGTTGAATGATACTTTAGGACACGTAATTATAGGAAGATTATCAACCGCTGCAATATGTCTGTTCACAGGCGTATTTCTCGCACCCGATGGTAGCCACAGCAGTCATCATCCACTTGGCAGCAGACGGGACGACCATTTTTGACTCGGTGCAACGTCAGACGCAATGCAACATCTCTGTGCAGCTGGTAGACACCAAGGACAAGATCCACAGCTTAGGTGTGTATAGATTGAAATGACTAGCACTGACTGGAAAGTTTCTGAAAGGTACCTGAGACAGTTTACTTTCTGAACCTTACCAAAAGATGGATTCTTCTTGGACCTCAGAATCATATCAATTGTTGTGTATTTCTATATTTATTTGCTAACAATGGTAGATCCAAAATGAAATACACCCCCCTCTCCCAATCCACTCAGGTAACTGGCGCCTGAGCTGCCGCACCAACCCACTGGTGATCCCCGTGAGCCATGACCTCAGCATGGCTTTCTACCACACCAAGGCTATCCTCCTGATCTTCCGCTGCCCATTGGTGGCTATCTCTGGTGTGGGTCTGCGTTCCTTCCAGTTCTTCGACCCTATCACCATCAGCAGCTGCCAGAGCAATGAGATCTATAACCCCATGGGCCAAAGGTGAGTTCAAGGGTCTCCTAAAATGTCCATAAACACAGCGAAAGGCTTTCCTCAGTTATTTCGCCATTCTAAAAACACGTGCTCCTCGTAAAGTGAGTGTATGTTAAACGTATTCGTCAGATTAAAAGAGCACAATTGCACAAATTTCCGTATGTCCCTTTTATGCAGATTTACAAGACAGTAGGTAATAGGTTTCATCCGTTTCCTTAAAATCATTCTCCAACATTCAAGCCATGAAGAACAGCGCTTTTTTTGGATGCGTGGCATATCATCGCGGAGGAATACCTGCAAATCTTCATATAAGAAGATAAAAAACAACCTTTTTCCCCCATCTGTGATCATTTTTCAAACTGGTCCACTTGTAAAAGCGAAAGGCAGCATATTTATATCAGTTAGTCATAGAGTTGTAAATTCTAAATCAAGATTGCACATGAACATAATCTCATTGGTTTACGGGATGATGCAGTGATTTATTCGAGACCGTTTTTTCGCTCGATTAAAAGGAGACATCTCGTTCCATCTCGCTCAGCTTAAACGAGGGTGAGTACTATGCCGCCTCGTAAATTTTAGGCCAAAAGTAATTTGCAAATGCTGGAAAGGGTCACTTCTAATATTGACAACGGTGATTTGTGTCAGTTCCTTTTCGATTTGTTTTATAGAGTGGTTCACTGGCGTGATTATAATGCATGCACGCACACACACACACACACACACACACACAGAAAAACAAACACAAACGCAAATACAATCTATGATCCTGTGCTCTGGGTTTTTTTGGCCTCTGCGTTTTTATTTTGCGTCGTACTTGGAGGCAGTCGAGGACTTGCTGCCAACGGCACTGCATTTCCCGTAATCCTTCTACCTCTACAAAACACCAAGTCCCCTGTTCCCAGTGCTGTTAACAACGGGGGTCATAATAATGGCTGGCTTTTGTGTGCTCGATTCCATTTTTTCGGCACTCAACGCCTTTCAAACAAAAGCCCTGGCGCACCCTCACATTTTTGGATGCAGTGGAGGAATGTGTTTTGTTCTTTCCTCCGCTGCTCTTTGCTTGGGTGCCGGGCTTCAGAGAAGGTTTTCTGTATGAGAGTAAGTAGACATAATGAGTTTAAATTGCTCAAGATGTTGCAAGTTTAAACACTCAAGATGTCGTCCAGTGCATAAACACTGGTCGGTTTCAAACAAGCTGCAAGTTTATTGGTTAGTAGATCAGTGCAATCTCGGTTTCAACTTCTGGAACAAGCATCGCGTTACAGTCTTTGAGCAGTGTTTCAGCTGGAGAAAATTCTTTGAATCCCCAAAAGAATGGTCCACCAGTTGTTTTGGTTTTTTTGGGTTTTTTTTTTTTCTTCATAGGTTCATATTTCTTACTGGACAATCATGTTTGTAATCAAATCTAGTCTGCACTGTGGTTGGAAGATTAGATCAGCTGTCAGACAAAGTTCCCGACTATCTAAAATCATCAATTATTGCCAAACAGCTGGAAAACTTTGATTGACACACCTGGATGCACACTGTTATTCGGTTCCTGTTCGACCTCCATTCCAGTTCAAGCTACACGTGTATCGCAGTATGTTCCATGATGTAGGTGACTATAAAAGTATTTCATAGAAGTCTGAATCTTGGCAGGGGTCCCAGTGTGAGTTTTATTGATACTGAATATCACTGCTGTTACGAAGGGTAAAGCAAAACATGTAGTCTTCAAAACCCTTTGGTGCTTTGGAAAATCTGGGCTGAGTTTTCCAAAAAGATCATCGTTATATGGTCGAGCGAGCATCAGTTTGAAGTCTCTCTTTTAACTTTACAGTTCTTATGGGAAAGGAGATGTTTATTTAACATTTATAGAAGGAGTCTCCAGTGTCAGTGCTTTGTTCAGAACACGTCAGAGATTAAGCTGTAAGTCTTCATGTCTACAGCGAAAAGCTGCATTGTTTTGCCTTATAAACTTCGAGAGAGAACAAAAGAACGTCTATTAAAGGAACGTGTATAGGTGCTACATAGAGTACGTTATATACTAGATAACAAGAAACGATTTGTTTTGCAGACATTCCTCAACATAAAATGTAACCATAAATGAGTAAAACATACAACGGGACTTCTTAAATATTTGTACTCCTAGCCAACTGGCTGGGGTCGAAGAGGAATAAAACAGTTTTGCGTGGTAACGGTGACTCCACGACTCATCACACCGCCTTATTGTCAAATATTTTCCTATGACAGCACAGCCCCGAGTGTTTATATTAATTTTACAGGTGCATCTCAAAAAATTCATGGAAAAGTCCATTTTCTTCCCGTAATTTAATTCAAAAAGTGGAACTTTCATATATTCTAGATTCATTACACATAAAGTTGAAATATTTAAAGTCTTTTTGTTTTAATCTCGATGATTACGGCTTACAGCTCACCGAAATCAAAAATCCAGTATCTCAAAGTATTCGAATAAAGAATTTATAATACAGAAATGTCGACCTTGTGAAAAGTATGTTAATTTATGCGCTGATGCGCGGTCGGGGTTTTAATCCTTTTGCACGTATTACTGCGTCGATGCGGCGTGGCATGGAGGCGATCAGCCTGTGGTACTGCTGAGGTGTTCTGGAAGCCCGGGTTGCTTTGATAGCGGCCTTCAGCTCGTCTGTATCGTCGGGTCTGGTGTCTCTCGTAGATTCTCTATGGGGTTCGGGTCAGGCGAGTCGGCTGGACAGTCAAGCACAGTAACACCACGGTCAGTAAACCAGGTACTAGAAGTTTTGGCACTGTGGGCAGGTGCAGAGTCCTGCTGGAAAAGGAAATCAGCATCTCCATAAAGCTCGTCAGCAGATGGAAGCATGAAGTGCTCTAAAATCTCCTGGTAGACGCTGCATCGACTCTCGACTTGAGAAGATACACTGGACCAACACCAGCAGATGACTTGGCAACCCAAATCATCACCGACTGTGGAAACTTCACACTGGACTTCAAGCAGCTTGGATTCTGTTCCTCTCCACTCTTCCTCCAGACTCTGGAACCTTGATTTCCAAATGAAACGCAACATTTACTTCCATCTTCCCCGTGATTGTGTGTGTGTGTGTGTGTGCTGAACCAGACTGAGAGATTAAAGGCTCAGGAAACCTTTGCAGGTGTTTTGTGTTAATTCACTGATTAGAGATCTTCTCAGGTCGACATTTCAAAAGGTTTGAAATGTTTCACTTTATGTGTATTGAATCTAGAAAATATGAAGGTTCCACTTTTTGCATTAAATTACGGGGGGGAAAGATGAACTTTTCCATGAATTTTTTGAGATGCACCTGTAAAATTAATATAACTGTGCACTTGAGTTCTTCCACGCCAACCTTAACAATGTCGTAGAAGTTAAAAAAACAAAACAAAGAAAACCCGCTCATCATGTATGTCCATCATGTCTGGAGATGTCTGTGAATGAGTAGACTTGACATCATGTCAGTAACAAATGATTAGTTTGAATGTTATAAGCCTGCCTATTGATTTGTAAAAGAGAACCGTATCAACTGTTAGTTTGTGCCCCATTTCAATCCATTTCACTTTCTCCCATGTTGATCCAATCAGCGCTGAGGCATGTGTTAATGATTCAAACGTTCTTTATTTGTCTGTGTGAGGAAGAAATGAATGTGCATGTGGTTTGCTTATTTATGTGCGTGTGTGTGTGTGTGTGTGTGTGTGTGTGCGAAGAATATGGAACACGTCTGACTCTGATGTTTTACTTTTTCATGTTTGGCAAAAGAGTTGTAGTTAATTCCTTGACCAAAGCATGACAAGTCAGTGTTGTAAAAACCTCTCGCTCGGACCCAGGTCCCGGTCGAGCCGCCGTGCTCGACTCCGCTTCCATTGTGGTGCTCGTGAGGTCTCATTTATTTAGCTCCAGAGTGGAAAGAGTGGGCCAAGCACATTCTATTTATACTGCAGCTCCCTCCCTGCGGCTTTGTTGCCAAGTTAATGAAGATTAATGTCAGGTTGACCGCGGTGTGTGTGTCTCGCCGGAGTTGAATGTGACATGTAGTATTCCACTGTTAGTCCTCCGGGCCGTCTGGAGGATGACGTAGTGCAGTTTGTGTGCAACAGCCAGTCTCTTTCTCATTCTGTCTCTCTCTGTATCTCTTTTCTTTCCCTTATCTCTCTCTCTCTCTCTCTCTCTCTCTCTCTCATTCTTTCTATCTCCCTCCAGTTGCGTTCATTACTCCTGTGAGGCCATCGACTGCCAGGAGCCGAAGGTCCGCAATGCAGAGCTACGATGTAGCGGTGGCTTTTTCAACGGCGCCCGATGCACTGTCACATGCAACAGTGGCTACGTGCTGCAGATCCACCGGGACGATGACCTCATCAAGAGCCAGGTATGCGCACGGCTGGAAACAGAGAGAAAGAGAGAGAGAGAGAGAGAGAACATCGTCTCTCCAGTGTGTAAGAAAGGCAGGGCTACTGTATAGTCTGCTTCTCAGTTTCATCCCCGCCGTCTGGCCCCAAGAAAAGTCTGGATAAAACAGCCAGAAAGAAAGAAAAAAGAGTGAGCGAGAGAGAGAGAGAGGGGATGAATGAGTGTGTGCATTCCAGCCAACCCCCTTTGCCAAGCGCCCCTGCATTCTCAGCAGCCATTAACCTTATAGAGCGGCACCTCAACAACTTTTTACATGCACCGAAGAGCCGCATGTGGAAGTGGTTAGTAGTGGCCTTAAACACTCGCCCCCCTCCAACCATGCTCCCTAAGCTCCATACACAAACTATGCAAAGCCCTAACACACACACACACATGTTTGCAAACATTCGCACCCACCTTTGTATAAAGTGCATTGTACAAAACAGAAAAAGAAATTCCACCAGGAGTGGAGCATTATATATTTAAAAAAAAAAAAAAAAAAGGACTGATGACAATGCCATTTTGAACAGGAACTGCTGATGGTCAGAGCATAGTTTGGAGGTGGGAACTGAATCCGAGAGTGGAGTAGAGGTGTGCATTACAGCTGGGATCCCTCAGGATCCAACAAAAAAATAATGTTACAGGAATTGGTTTTTACCCACATGAGTCTTATGTACATTAACATGGGAGCATATTGTACACAGCAAACTGCTGGTAATAGGTTCATTAGTTCATCTTCTGTAAATGCTTTATTAAGTTGTTTACCAAGTTGTTTATATTTTGCCAAAAAAGAATAATGACTAAATAATCAAAATATATAACACACATAAAATAAGTTTAAAATAAGTAACAAATATAATAACAATGGAAGCAGGTGGGATTAGTCAGAAATATTTGTGGGAGCATCTGGGATTGGTCAGACTTTCTGTGGGAAGTGCCAGAATAGGTCAAGTGTATCTGCAGGAGAGGATAGGATTGGTTACATTTTCTGTCAGAGTGAGTAGGATTAGTCAAATTTCCTGTGGGAGCTGGTGGGATTGGTCAAATATTCTACTGAAGAGAGTGGAATTGGGCAAACTTTCTGTGGGAAGGCCAGGATTCGTCAAGTGTGTCTGCAGGAGTGGATCGGATTGGAAAATATTTCCTGTGGAAATAGGTGGGATTGGTCAAATTTCCTGCAGGAGCACGTAGGATTGGTAAAACATTCTGTGGGAAGGCCAGGATTGTTTAATTGTCTCTGCAGGAGCAGGTGGGATTGGGTTAAATTTCCTGTGGGAATAGGTGGGATTGGTCAAATTTCCTTCAGGAACTGGTAGGATTGGTCAAACTGTCTCTGGGAAGAGACAGGATTGGTTAAGTGTATCTTTGGGAGCAGACGGAATTGATAAAAGTTCCAGAGGGAGCATGTAAGGTTGGTCAAAATTTCTCTGGGAAGATCCAGGATTGGTTAAATGTGTCTGTGGGATCTGGTGGGATTGGTAAAATTTCCTGTGGGAATAGGTGGGATTGGTTACATGTTCTGGTGGGATTGGTAAAATTTCCTGTGGGAATAGGTGGGATTGGTTACATGTTCTGCAGGAACTGGTGGGATTGGACAAGAGTGTCTGCGGGAGCAGGTGGGATTGGTTGCATGTTCTGCAGGAACTGGTGGGATTGGTCAAGAGTGTCTGCGGGAGCAGGTGGGATTGGTAAAAATGTTCTGCAGGAGCATGTGGGATTGGACAAATTTACTCTGTGAAGGGCCAGGATTTGTCGGGTGTATCTGTGGGAGAGGTGGGATTGGTCAAAATTTCTGTGGGAATCGCCAGGGTTGGTTAAGTTTATCTGTGGGAGAGGTGGGATTGCTCAGAATTTCTGTGGGAATCGCCAGGGTTGGTTAAGTTTATCTGTGAGAGCAGGTGGGATTGGTAAAACGTCCTGTGAGAGTGTGTGGGATCGGTCAACTTTTCTGCACAGTTTAGGCCCTTATTCTGAAACTGTACCACTATCTATCTAACTCTCTAACTCTATATCACTAGCTGCCATTGAATACACAGTGTTGAGTGAAACATCTTTGACAAAACTTCCTCTCCTTTAAACGCAAAGTATCGAGCACAAGCGAAGACCCTAGTAGGACTTGAATACCGGTTTGTTCCACAGTGTGTGCGATACTGTCCCAACTGAGCGAACAGCTTGGCACACGTACATGCAATAGCACTACTCTATTATCGACTCTATTATTTTATAAAGACCTTTCTTTTGTCCACCTGTACATTTGAGTGCAAGAGTTTTGAGTTTTGAATTGTTGAATTTTGAATTATTGAAACTAATGGGAGTTACATTTTAAGGACCTTCCTTTAACATGCAGAATCATTTTGAATCCAACTCTGTACCAATGCATGCTACTCAACACCTCACTACGGAGCAGTCCTATGACCCTGAGGAAAAACAGGACGTACCAGGCCCTGTGCTGTGTGTGGCATGTATGCGTGTGTGTGCGTGCGAGATTGCAGCATCAGCACGGAAAGAGTGAAAGACGAGACCGACGTCAAGCTCCATCTCATCATCTTGCTTCATTAGGGAATTGCAGACTTGCTCCACTTGTGTCAAACGGGTTTCCAGGAACTCTTTTAGATCATTGTATCTGTAAAACCATCTGTTCTGTTCTCTCCACTTGTTTGTGTGTGTCAGTGCATGCGAATACGTGTGTGTGCGTGAAAGAGAGAGCGTGGGTACACCGTTGTTTTTGTTTTCTGCTTGTAAACCCTTTTTTTTCCTCTCAGATGTTTGATGGATAACCGGTGTGGGAAACATGCTAATTCCACTTTCCTCTGGACTTGCAAATGATGGGGAGATTACATCTGCCATCACACGGAGTAAACCGAGCAAATTATCAATTATTCTTAGCCTTTGGCGTCATATAGGACTTTCTCAGTATGAGCCGATGTGAACCGAGTGCAAAGGTTTGTGCACTGGATACCAACAAGATGCTTGATTAAAGTTTGCTGTTCTGTACGAGGTCTTCCAGTCCCATTGGTTCTTAACTCAGTCGCTCACAAGAAGCTACACCAGACTGCGAGCCTGTTAGAGATTTTCAAGACAAACATGCATATTTGTAATAGACTCGCCATGATGATGGTGATCTAGGGAATGCTAGAGCTTGTTGGTTTATTTGAAGGTTTATTGATGTATTTCAATGATCTTTCGCAAAGATCTAAGGAAGTCTAAACTTATTTGTGAGAGCAAGTGTTCTGACAATCGTTCACGAAATATTTATTTAACATTTATGTAAGGAGTCTCCAGTTTTCCACTAGAAGAAAGTCTTTACACTTTCCACAATGTCCTTGACAAATAATTGTTATTTATTTATTTATTTATTTATTTATTTATTTGGCAAATTGCAGTCATTTAAGAGGCATAAAACACTTAAGGATGTGCTGTTACTGGAAAATAATCAGCAACAGGGTGGTAAAAGTTACACAGTCGTTGGATATTTGTAAAACTGTACCAGCAAAACTGTTATGTTTTGTTCACCAAGTGGACAAAAAAAAAAATCCTACATTTTTTGGCCAAAATATTCCTTTACGGTCTGGGATTCAAACTGGCAACCTTCTGGTGATTTCCTAGTCACCAAGCTTCAGATCGCTGTTAAGGTGCATCCTTAAGATAAAGGCGCTATAGGGAACCGGGTGTAAAGGGAAGGCTTGTGATGAATTCAGCATGTTGTTTGGGATCTGCTTTAGCAGATGTGCTGTAGAGATGCCTGGCTTGAATTAGACACACTATCCAGCAGAGAGGAGCAGAAACCTCAAATGTAAATAAAATTAAAATGGGGAAAAAAAGAGGAGGAAACTCCTTTTGCACAAACACTGTCTTTTTAATGTGACTGTGTTGGTTTTTGTTTTTTTTCCGTAGTTCTGCCCCCGGCTGGACATTAACCGCCAGGATCCTGGTGTTTTACGTGCGTTTGTTATGGGTTTGTTTGTATGTGCGTGCGTCCGTGTGTGCATTCATGGGTGCATGCACACACACGTTCACCTACGTCTGTTTCCTTTTATGAGAGAAAGCAGTGTTCGGCATGTAAGACTCATCTGTTAGGTGCACTAAAGTGTCCCTGACAGTGGTTTGCAGCCAATAAGCCCACAGAAATCAAACCTCACGCTGACAGACAGTCGAGCGATGGGAAATCAAATAGATGTGCATGATAGATATGGGAAAGAGATGTTACACGATTCCTGCTGTTCTCCCACAGCGCACACAAACACACACACACACACACACACACAATGCCTAAAGGCAGATATAATCTAATATTTTGGAGCGAATACTAGGCTACTACTGCTGTTGCATGTGTAGCTTCACATACTGTACCTCTTACATACGTGTGTGTGTGTGTGTGTGTGTGTGTGTGTGTGTGTATACCTACATGGTTGTTTTTTTTTCTTCATGTAAGTGGGCAGTAAGTGTAAAACACAATGCAACAGCTAAAGTAAACTTTTGTCAGAAAACCCAAAAGCAAACTCTGTAAAAAATTTGGAAACATGACCGCAAAACCAAAAACACAATAGCAAGATTTTTAAAATATATATATATATATATATAAATAAATAAAAAATTGGAAACATGTCAACAATACCAAAAACAAGCCAGCAAATTCATAAACCCAAATTCAAAACAAAAAAATAATAAAAAGAAAGAAATAAAAAAAAAATATTCAATAAAAAACCCAGCATGTGTGGTTTAAAAAACGTTGGCGTTAAAGGGGCGGTTTATAATTTATTTGCCCCCTCTTCTGTCCACAATGTGAATACAAATTGTATACCAAATCCTGGAGCTTTCTTGCACCATCTGACCAACCTCATCTCCTCTACCAAGCACAAATTTTTTTGCCTTTTGTGGGGAAAAAAATAAAAAAATTATGCAGAGCTGACCAACTGTCCCAGCTATTTCAGAGCTCATTTGTGGGCCAGAAAAATGTAAGCAACTAGAAACTAGTCATCTCCGATGCATAGCAATATTGTGAATCACAGTATCATCAAAGGTACAGAATTCTGAAGTTGTATGAGTATTAAAAAAAAAAATTACAAACATAATCTACAACATAATCTTAAATTATAACCTTTAATGCGACGTCACCGCTTTTTTATGACTTTATTAGCAATAAAAAGTTAAGAGAAGGTCTTCCGGGGAACAAACTATTAGCTGATGTTATAAAGCTGAAATTAGCAAACCACTTAAACTACCTAACTTTGTTGTTTGATATCTTGCCAATGATATATAAGTTGTTAGCATATATACAAGATTATTAGGATCAACACTAAAAAAGATATAATATGAGATTAGCAAGCCTGTTAGCGTGTTAGAGTCGCAGAATAATCTACTCAAGCTAGCTAACGTTAGCTAGCGATTAACTAGCTATAGGATGCTTGGCTTGGCAAATATAATCTACTCACTGTGAGAACTATAAAATTTCTTATAAAATAAAGTCCTTTCGACCTTTCAGACAGACTTTCCTTTATTGGAATGGGTTGAAAACTCAGCGAAGACATACGTGTTTAATTCAAAACACTCGCTTTATACAACATTTCAGATCAGTTCCTGTCAGAACGTTAGCTTATGGCACAGCCGTAAAGATTCAGAAACCTGTTATCAGTTACTAAGGGGGGAAAAAAAAAAAAAAAATTCCTTTGTTGATACAAAAATACACAGCTGTCCAAAACTATGAAAACGATGATTAATGTGTGTTTTTCTGATTACGCTTCTCCTTTGATATATTTCTTGGACGATATTACCGCAGTGAGGTTATTCAAATTTGCTTATATTGTTCTCAGACTGAAAGCGTGTTCACCCCTACTGTAGCTTTTCTTCTGTGATGGCTATGAGATTTGAGTTAGGTATTTATGAGCTAATGTTATGCTCAACATAATTCAAAGTCTGCCGCACATAAATGTTAGCAGTCTGTGGTTTCGTGTAGAGATTGCCGTGCCGTAAATAAATTCTCTGGCAAAGAGATATGAATATTAAATATTAAACCTTTAACACAAATGACATAATTTCAATGGTATCCAGACTATTAGGTACATAAAATATCTTTTTTTTTTTAGAAGGCCTAAATGGAGAACGGATCAAAAACATCAAACGGGCCGGCTAGTAAAGCTGTATGAAATATGTCTATAAAGGTTTTAAGTCTAATAATGTTGACGTTTTAGCAGTTCGTCCAATCTCATCAAATTTCAGTAGAACTTCAAAATGAAACCACATGTCCATGGTTTACCGTTTTAAGTAGTACTGTTTTCATACTACTAGACACAATAAAAGATACATTTCGGATGTAAAATGCACTGTAAAGAGAAGCAGAATATAATTTTACTCGAGCGGAATTATTTTGCTTATTCCAGATGTAATTGAGCAGCCAAGTTACATATAGTTCATAGCTAATATAGTTAACAAGGACTCAAGAGCTTTTTCCCTAAGTACACTCCTACACACTGCTTAAACCACATGAGGTTATTCATTAAAGTCACACGATCTTGCTGATGTGGTTTAAGATGCATCATGACTTATCCAGGAACCCTGATCCATCATTCATTCATTTACTCAATGATCCTGAGTAAATGCTTTTTCCCTGGGATATAGGCTCCAGACTCCACGTCACCCTATGTAGGATAAACAGAATGGAAAATGGATGGCTGGATGGTGTATCTGAACATTATTGGGGCCGTCATCTTTCCACCTACCAAGTATTCATTATAAGTGATAAAAGATTTGGTGAGAGTGACTTCAAAGGTATATTTATATTTAAAGATACAGTTGTAGATATATAGTGTCATATCTGCCTCTGAAAGTTCCTCGCAATGAATTAGTAGATAAGTTGTGGGTATAACAATAAGCTAAAGCTAGAAGGGGGATGATTATGGAAAAGTCCAGGTTTAAGATTGCAGGCCTCCAGAGATGATTTCCACTTTGTAACCAGATGTTCAGGGCATTTTTTGAATATCAGTGTTTCAGTGGAGCAACGGAAGCCAACATTCTTTCTCAATGATATCTAAACCACACGCTGACCTGTTTAGATCAAAACAGTCCGTTGTGTCTGGCTTTTTTGGATGGGAATGCTCGCTGGCATAATAGCCAGATGTACCAGATATCTTCCACTACAAAAGAAAAATGTACCAATCCAGAAATGAAACTTTTCCCTCTTTGAAGTTTAACCAGCGACCTGCTTTGCACTGACTTTCACGATATTTCAATTGTTATCTGATCCATCTGTAAATGTAAATAAGTTCCAAACTATGACATGTAGTTAATGAGAACAGTTCAAAACATTGTGCCTCGCAAGCAGTGGCTTTTGGGTCTTAATGTCAGTTTATGGTGGTTTGTGGTAAACAGAGGAAGCACTCTTTTCAATGTTTTAGAAGATTGATAATCACGAGATATTTGAGATTTACGTATGTAGCCTGAAACAAACCGTTTTAAACAACACTACAACAACTAACGTAAAAGTTGTTCAACTTGTCTCTTTTAAAGGTTCTATGTGTACAGATACAACAGATGGATTTCCTGTCAAAAAGAATCCAAGGTTGCATAACTTCATTAGGAAACTAGAGCCCTTAGAATACAAGGAACAAACTTGTATCTTGTTCCTGAATATCAGTTTTCACATCTTGAACATCACAAGCTTCCACGTCACACTTTATGTATTCAGTTTGGCAGTTTCCCCCCTAGTAGCCCTAACAACTTCAAGAGTTTGGTCCATTTTTTACCCAGTTTCCCTACAGTTTAGTCATAGGCAGTTCCCACCCAGAACATGTGCTTCTCACACACTAGTGAAACCGACCATTGCATCCTCCTGCTCATTCAACATCATACGACAGCTGAACACATTTGAAAAAGACCATTACGTGCCTACTTCTGATTATTATTCTGTCTAAAGGATCTGAATCAACCGGGATGAAAAAATGCCTTCCTTTCTACCCAGGGTCAAATATGGTCTCTTTGACTCCCAACCACAGAGTCTTGTTCAGCCCATAGTCTGCGGCCTCCCTGACAAGTACCATGTCCACCCTGCCAACTTCTATAGACATTGTCACAAAACAGCTTCACAGAAATCCAGATGTAGATTTAGATCCCTAATGTGCAAACCAGGGGTAACAGTGGCAAGGAAAAACTCATTGGGACAACTTGAGAGGAACCAGACTGAAAAGGGAACCCATCCTCTTCTAGTTGACATCATATGGTGGGAACATAAGTACAGATGAAGGTACTTAGGTAGGTGGTAGGAATGCAAATACGGATTCTGGTGGGACTTGCTATGACTGCATAATAAAAAAGCGAAAGCAGAAGGTATGTGGTCACCCTGGGATATCAGCGTCCTGCCACTCCAATGTCAACAAAAATGAGTGATCACATAGACAGGGTAGGGGCAACATCAGAACATCCCAGTGTACCATAACGCACTATGCCAAAGAACCCCCAGATCTGCAACTGTAGCTGAGATAAGAATTATTTAATAAATGCCTGCTCAGCTTGTCAACTGATGCATCAATTAATTTTAAAATGATACTTCACCTAATTGTTGTGCCAATCAGGAAATCTTGACCGAGATAAAGGGCACTACAATCCAAAAACAATGATTGGAAACTTGTGAGATTCCTCACGGGTCTTAACAGGCTACCCTTTATATAGCTCTGCTTAAGTGTGTAGTGAGTAGTGATCCCTGGTCTTTCTTGCCCTGTTTACCCCCTGTAGTCAGGATCTACGGTGACCATTACCTGTACAGATGGCAAGTGGAACAAGCAGGTGTCCTGTGAGCCCGTTGACTGTGGCCTCCCTGACAAGTACCATGTCCACCCTGCCAACTTTTACTTTCCCGAGGGTACCACCTATGGCAAGAAGTGCACCTTCCAGTGCAGGGAACCTGCTCAGCTTGTGGGTGAGAAATGTCTACCAGGGCTACTGCTTAATGGGTAAATGTGAAGATGCTAGCTGATGGAGACTTGTAAGCATGGTTCAAGTTAAGAATGGTAGCACGTCTTTACTAGCTTTAATTTACAGGTAGTACTTTTGGGTAATATTAATATTGGATTGACTTATTTTACCTTGCTATAGGAACTAATAACACACTGACATGCATGGAGGATGGCCTGTGGTCCTTCCCGGAGGCCTTGTGTGAGCTGCGTTGTCCTGCTCCTCCCATCATCCCCAATGCTGTATTGCAGACCAAACGTTGTAATGAGACTGGCCTCAAAGTGGGCTCACTTTGCAAGTACAAGTGCAAGCCTGGCTACCATGCCACCAACAAGCCCAAGAGGTACCTGGCACTGTCACGCTGTTTACTTTCAGTCTATTTACCATCACTGTCTAGACTGGAAACACTCCATAGTTGATTGTTGCTGCCGCAAGATGCCACATTGGCTCAGAAATGTGTTTTTTTTTATTTTTATAAATAGGTCAATCCAAGACAAGGATATCATTTTGTATACTTTTCAAACTTTAACCTAAGTTTGTGTGCCTGTATTTTTACCACCCCTCTCTTTGTTTTTCTTTAAAGACGGGCATTTAAGATGCAGTGCACAGAAGACGGCCGATGGCTGGAGGGATCATGTGAGCCGGTGATGTGTCCTCCACCTCCGCCGGTCTTCCACGGCATGTACCACTGCACTGATGGCTTCCTATTCGACAGCATGTGCTGGCTGCAGTGCCACTCTGTCAACAGCACGGCAAAGGCATCTGCTCCCTGCAAGCAGGTCCGTCGTTTCCTTTCCGTCTCGCTCACTGTGCAAGTACCCACGCTTTCTGATGAGTCATCCTTTTGTTTATTTGCTTGTCGCGCTAATAATATTGATGTTAAGTAATGAGTTCTGAGCAAATCAGACCTGTTGTGGCCGTTCTCTTCCTTAACTCATTCGAGACAACACAGTCAGTGCGTGCGCTGTCATAGGAAAATAATCAGTGATGGGGTGGTGAGATGCCGACATGAATTGGAATTTTACCACCCCAAAGTTGATTATTTTCTCATTAATAAAAGCTCATTAATAATCGACGCCTTCTGACCAATCAGAATCCAGCATTCAAAAGTGCTATGGGATAAATGAATGTATCTGAGTTATCTTTTGCCTGGATTCTTATGTGTGTCTGTCCCTGCATTTATCCATCTGGTTTAATTTAATGAATGACTGAAGAGCTCTGCTTTCAGAGCCTAGAACAGGAAAGTAAATGTCCTCGTCACTCTCTCTCACACACACACACACACACACACACACACACACACACAAACGTACACACACGCACACACACACGGAAGGTCGAACACAGGCTGCTGGATGACTGACCTTGCCAACAACATCTCTGCAACACCCCTTTGATGTCCGATGACCTCATGGTGGAATTTGCAGCATGGCACAAACAAAATCAAGCGCTCCACCAGATGTAATCCTGAATGTTTTCATGTACAGGTCACACGCACTGAAGCTTACGCACAAAAACATTCCGCCAGTATGATTCAATTAAGCCTGCTTTTAATTGCACGGCATTAAAATGTCTGAGAATTTTGAGTAACCCGTCCTTTAGATAGGTGATATGATATGTCTGCTGTCTCATGACATTACGCCCGCGTTGTCATGTCTCCACAGCAAGGCACACACCCCAACATGATCCGCTGCAGGAAGGATGGAAACTGGACCGGATCTTTCCAGATTTGTCCACAGATTAAGGGTCAGTGTGCTTTACCACGGAACCTGCATCCAGGCATCCGGCTCAGCTGCAAGAAAGGACACGCCATAGGTGGGCAACTGAAAGTGGCACTGACACTTACTTTAATGACGAATTTATTTATATAGTGTGTTTTAGCAAGAGACCAATTAGGGCCATAATAAATGGTAAAATAAATGGTTTAAGCTCACTCCCTCATTGGCTGTTATTCGTTTTCATAAAGGGCACCAATATTTTTGGGATTGACCCTATTTACAGGAAATAAGACCTTTTTTGTGCTTGCACTCCACATTGCACTCACTCTCTTTTTCCTTTTCTCTCTCTCTCTCTCTCTCTCTCTCTCACACACACACACACACACAAACACACACACACATAGGAGCAGAGTGTGAGCTTTCATGCAGGGACATGAACAGTGATGTGGTCATCCTGCCTGACAACATGACAGCTAACAGTGTTCTGCAGCACCACTGGATGAACCCACCCAAAGTCACGGTGTGTTTTCTCCTGTCGCCCAAGACACACACACACACACACACACACAGTGCCATAGACGCACTTCACAAAAGAATGTTTCCTCTGATGCGGCTGTGGGAGAATGTTGCACTCCCTCTCCATATCTCCAGCGAGCTTTCATGGGATGCGTGTTGAAGTGTGTTTGACTGGCTGGTGATTCATATTTTCTCTTAGGTGTCTGAGTCTGGGATCTCAAAAAGGGTCACTTAGAAAAATCAGTCCATTTAGGGGCAAAGAAAGCATACATGCAGCATCACGTAGCATACATTATACCTTATAATACCTGTAAACCTCTATACATACATTAGAGATTCCTATTTGGGGCCTTTAGAGGGAAAAGAGACGGGTAGCCATTCTGATAAATCCTGTCTTCATAATGCATTATACATGCATTTATCTCATGGATACGTCATATCCTCAATTCATGTGAAATGAGCACTTATAAAGCTTCGTAATCTATTACGTAGTGGAATGACGTTTGAATCACATTTAGAAGACGTTTTTTTAAAAAAAAAGAAGTTGTATGTGCTTTTATAAACACCTGAATTTGAGAAAACAAATGTGCATGTTATATTGTGTTATAAAGCCTTACAACCTGCAGTACAGTACAAACTACACCAGAGCCTGGGTCACAGTGCATTACAGCATGCAGGCCTAAAATGTTGAATACGGTAAGATTATAATGTATTGAGTAGCATTTATTATGCTTTATTAAGCGTCGTGCAAGTTCCCATGGCTACTTATGAGCATTTACAAGGCATTATAACATGTGTGTATATATATTATATATATATTGTATATAATGTATTATGAATACAAGATTTATAGGAAGTGTTACCAAGATACGGATGTTGATATCTGGACATCAGAAATATTTCAGAAATATAAAGAAAAAAAAAATTAATAGATGCAATAATGAAGAAATAAAGTAGAAATGACACAAGGTCACTTGAGCCTAACCTTCTGATCTCAGCATGTGTGTGTGTGTGTGTGTGTGTGTGTGTGTGTGTGTACATGCTGCATATTTACTGCATTTTAACTGGATGTCATACACGTCTAACCTGGCCCTCATTCAATTATCTCTCATTAGATACCCAGTCAGGCAAGCACCAGCATTCCCAATTACCTCACTTTAGAAAAATGGTACGATTACAGCAATCTCTGAACTCATTTAAACTGTAACGAGGCGGAGGCCAAGTCCTAAAAGTTAAAAAGACGTTGGTAATGACTATAATTTTAAGAATGGCCCTATTGCGGGCGCTAATAGAACAGCTTGCTATGCATTTACCTGTCAGAAGCATTATATTGATTTAGTGCTGATCGTTGAAACTGGCTGTAGGTAAACTGTAATGAGCTCCATTGTTGGTTAGCACCTGTCTATTTAAACACAGAGGGCCCTCAGATGCCTTCCGACTGAAATGCCAAAAAGACCTTAATGGATGACACGGCGTTGGACAGGCTGCAAAACCCGCCAGCCATTTAGCATTGCGCAAATGAGATTTAATCACCGGAATTCATTAACGCTGTTCTTCAGGTTTGTGTGCAAGTTAGATCTAATATCCAGTCGCTGAGGTCCAGAGAGAGATGACGACTTTCTTTCTTTCTTTCTTTCTTTCCCATGCATAATATTAATGTTATTGTTGTTACTGTGCTCACCATTACTGCTGCCGTTCCTCATATTTCTTAGTGATGGGAATGTCGAGTCAGCTCCTGGAGAAATTGAATGACACGTCGATGATTGATTGGTTGAAATTGATCCGGTGTGTGCCGGGCTGGGTGGTGGAGCTGGGATGCTAGGGGGAAGAGGAGCCCGAAATCGATGCCGCTGAGGCGTGCCGGGGCGTTGAGCTGAGCTTGGATCGATCACCGCTTGGTTTCTCTCTGCAGCTCGCCACCCTCACCGCACCGGTGTCAATCGATAGCGTCTGAATTCCACAACACCTGTTCCTCGTAACTCTGAGCAAGGACACACTTGGTGGAGCTGACCTCCCGTAGCAAGGGATGCTAACTATCCAGTCTGTTGCTACTACTCGCATAACCTCTTGTTTGTTTTTTTTGTTTTTTTGGATGTATGTACTGTACACTGCATTCATAGACATCCAGGTAATTAGCCTAGGCTAATTCCTTTGGCGTACTTCTTTTCGCCTACTGTGTAGCTGGGTAGTAGGGATATTCAGACTCGGCTTCTGTCTCTCCAGAACCCATCTACAATTCTCTGGTCTCTCTCTTGCTCGCGCTCAAAAAAAAAAAAAAAAATTGATTTTCAGGATATTGTATACATCAATATATGGGAGACTCCCGGAGAGGTGGGATGTCTGTGTTAGCTTTAGGTTTAACCAAAATTATATCCTCGCTCATCAGTCATCGTATACATCCCAGTAAGGGTAGTTATAAAGATGTTATAGATTTCCGGAAGCTTCTCTACAGAAATCATGACCCATCTCCACAAGTCCTGCAGCAAATCCTAAAATCCAGCCCCCAATTTCATTTTTTTTTTTTTTTTTAGTACTGTTAATCAACAATTAATACAAATTACTATGGGAGTGAATTGTTCACTCTTTTTCTCATATATTAGACTTCATGATATCAGCAAAAATCATGGCACACTTTGCTGAAATACAGGTAATAGAAAGCCTTGGCCGAGAGAGAGAGAGAGAGAGAGAGAGAGAGAGAGAGGCGAATGTTCATACTTGCTCTGCTGAAAGGAAGGGCTAATATTAACCTCTAATTAATAGCCCCAACTTTTTATTAAAAGGGGGAAGAGCTAAATTTATTAGCAGGGATACAGACAACGATACAGACACACTGGGGGCTTAGACAGAAGGCCGAGTGCTCCAGCTGATTGGATTTAGGGCTGTGGGGATGGATGTGTAAAGGGATGATGTCATGCATGTCCAAGGCTGGAGAAAGCGTCGATTACTTACCCTTGTACATGCTGGATCAGGAATACAAATCCAATCAGATAATAAAATAGACAGAGATTAGATAATATTAGATTAGGTGAGGTGAGGATTATTATCTATTCTGTCTTTCGGTAAGGCAAGCACTTTTTCCCCCGGGATTTCAGGACCTCGTCACAGATGTTGCGTAATCAGGTAGGCCTATTTTGAGAATCTACATAGGTCAACGATCATGGCTAACTTTAACTAGCTAGCTAGCTAAAAACCGTAGATTGCACACTAGCTAAAAGTGTGTCATTATCTGATTTGTGTTCTCAGATTTATCTAATATTAGCCAGTCAACTCCATAAATCAGCTCTGGGAAACTTCTTTCTATGGTTTTAAGATGATGGCACATGACACGTAATGTAAACGTCTGAAAAAACTCCCAGCGTCTCAGGAGTGCTGTTTTATACCGTGCACTGTTATTTAAACAAAAATCGTATGCATATTTCTGTATAAAATCTAAAGCGAATCCAATGAAAATCGAATAATTTGCTCGTAATAAGGGATAGGGATGCATGTTTAACATGTTTTGGTACAGTTATTCGGCTCTGAAAATATACAAAAAAAAAAGATTTTGAGGAAAATGATTTAAATACAATGTGGGTTAACATATTTTCACGTGAGGTAGGGTTATAAAGGACACTGGCATATGTATTGTACCATAATGAGACATAAATTGAAATGTAGGTCAAGAAACAAACTGTAAAGTGGGTGGAGCTTTAGCTTTATAATGATATAAGATTGTCATGAGTTGACAGCGAATCGTGAAATGACCGTTTTCGATCGTTTTATTAGCACGGTTTAAGAGTTTATGAGTAGACATATACAGATATAAGGATGCAGTGTATCTGAAAAAAATGATTGATGAGACCAAAAGTCGCGTCACTTTAATCTGACACACGGTGACCCAAAGTGCTCTCCGTTTCGTGTGTGTGTGTGTGTGAGTGTGTTATCGATTTCCCATCACTCCCAGCAGTCTTCAAACGCTGAAATGTTTTCTCTACTCATCTGTCCTCTGATCATTTGTTCCCCACCTTTTTCTTTTCCATTGATTTGCTGACTGCGAGGAAATGTAAAATACCTTAGTTTGCAGAGGTGGGTAAGCGAGAGAGAAAAGTGAGGAGGCTTTGTATTTGTGTGTGTGTGTGTGTGTGTGTGTGTGTGTGTGTGTGTGTTTGAGGTATAACTGTATAACTGACATAATGCTAGTCAATAAGAGAAGACTACCTGGCCTGTGGGTATAGCGCTCATCCTAATAACCCTCAAGCTTGCACACTAGAACATTTAATTATTATTTTTCCTCTTGCTGTTGTCTTGGTTTTTTTTTTTTTTTTTATTGTCATCTTTATTTCTCGACTGCTTTGTACTGGAGAAATGAAATGACACACTGCTGATTGATGGGGGAAATTGATCCAGTGTGTGTACAGGGCTGGTGGAGCTTGATGGCTGGGGAAAGAGGAGCCTGAATCGATGGTGCTTAAGTGGTCTGTGGGTGGCACACACACACACACACACACACACACACACACACACACACACACACACACACACACACACACAACATTATCCATTCCAGACCAAAATAACCAGAATTCCCATTCCGTGTTGTTTAAAACGTACAATTAGACTCATTGTTTATTGAGTGAAACTGCTTCAACACTAACCAGTGCCATTAAAATAAAATAAAAAAAAAAACTTCTCGACAAAGAATACTCTGTTTTCAACTTGTAATGGTTCGTATTTAGTGCTCTGCTTTCGGAAACCGTTTGAAGTTTCCCACCGATGTCGTAGCACGACGAACCTGTTGCTACACCTCCCGCTATTGAATGCGTCGCTGTGACATGGCTCCAGGGTGACAGCGCAGGAAGTGATAATTCATAGTGCTCTGTCGAATGAAATGATTTATGTTACGAAGAAGATCGACTTTCCCAAGGTGCTGGGTTTGGATGAGTTCCATCTTTGGATTTCTCAAAATGGGAAGAAGTTAAAGTTGTTTTTTTTTTTCCTTCTACAAGCTCTCATCTTTCCAACAGTCGTGGTATCGAGTGACCTCATTTTTGGCTCCACATTGTTATTCTAGTTGTTATGTGACAAACAGAAACTGGCCTATATACCTAAATCCTGTGCCTTCTCTTCTACCCACAGCATATAACATGCACCATGGGCCTGAAATGGTACCCACATCCTGAGGTCCTCCACTGCATCAAAGGTTGTGAGGTAATTTCTTCAGGACTCTCATTTTTTCACCTTTTTGTCCAGTCTCCAGCAGAAAGGATAACACTACACCAAAGTCAGTACTTGTGCAGAGTTAGTTTTCCTTTTTGCAACATTTGGTAATACAGAATGCAATACAATTTACAGTTGCAATCAAAATGACTCAACCCCCATTGCAAATCAGATTTATTGTCAAAATTTGCAGACTTACAGCTGTTTGCGATGAACAAATCAAACAAAAGCAATTGAAATAATAACACAACGAATGCTTCAAGCGGTTTCTGAAAATTCAACTTGTAATGATGTCTCCAGTTTCAAAATGATTCAACCCCCTAAGATGGCAAGCATCTTTGGTACTTAGTAGAGCACACTGTTGCTGTTATGACCTGCTGTCAATGAGATGCAAAGCTTCTGGCAGCGTTCCTGAGGAATCTTCTCCCGTTCCTCATGAGAAATGGCTTCCTATTCAGTAATACTCTTGGGTTTGCGTGCTGCAACCGCCTTCTTCAAATCCCACCGGAGATATTCTATGGTGTCCAAGTCAGGTGACTGTGATGACCCTGTAGAATCTTCCAGGACTTCTTCTGCAACCAAGATTTGGTGGAATTTGAGGTATGTTTGGGATGATTGTCCTGTTGGAAGTTCCAGTGATGCTCAAGCTTCAGCTTCCTCACAGACGGCGTGATGTTTTCTCCTAGGATTTCCTGATACTTCAATGAATCCATCTCGCCTTCCACACGCTGCAGGTTTCCAGTGCCAGAGGATGCAAAGCAGCCGCAGAGCATCACCGAGCCACCACCATGCTCGACTGTAGACAGGGTGTTCTTTCTTCATTCTTCTTCCTCCAGACATACCGCTGATCCATCGTGCCGAACAGTTCCAGAATCCAAAAACTTCTGTGGCTTATTTATATGATTTTGAGCTGAGTTTTCTTGTGCTTTTGGGTCAGTAGTGGTGAACGTCTTGGAGTTCTGTCATGGAAACCTTCAGCGTTTAGTACGCGCCTTACTGTGCTCACTGAAACCTCAGTGTCTGTTTCACCAAGTCTTGCTGCAGGTCTCTTGCAGTCACTCGAGGGTTTTTCACAACCTGCCTTCTCAGAAATCTGCTTGCAGCCATTGATAGCTTCCTTTTTCTGCCCCGTCCAGGTATTTCATAAATTTTCTGCTCCTAGCCAGTTCAGGTATTTCATGTGTTCCAGCTCAAGCACACCTGCTGCAACTAATTAAGCCCTTGATTATTTGCATCAGGTCTGCTTGAGACAACACCTGTTCTGCATATTTGTGCTGTTGTGAGGGATTCTATTCAGGGGGATGAATAATTTTGAAACTGGAGAAATCATTATAAGTTTAGTTGAATTTGGGGAAACCACTTGAAGCATTCGTCATGTCGAACTATTTCAGTTGCTTTAGTTTGATTTGTTCATCGCAAACATCTAAAAGTCTGTAAATTTCGACAATGAACCTGATCTGCAATGGGGGTCGAATCATTTTGATTGCAACTGTATCCCAGTTGTACAGTTCAGTTCAGTTCAGACATGCACAGTGTATGAAGTTTGATCCTTTCTCAAGCTATGGTTTGATGGTTTGCTATGGTAATTTGGTCATCTGTCAGTTCCTCAGCCACCAGTCAGCTCTGCCTTTATCATACTACAGCTACCAACTGAAGGTGAACACATACTTCCTACAAGACAAATGAAGCCAGCCAAGAAAAGCGAATGTTTTTAAACTGCTGCTCATGCCTCGGAGGAAAGCGCTAGCTTCACTCTTCCGCATACATGACCTCACAGATACACGTGATTGGATAGTGTTGCTGTGATTGACAGGGGAGAAATGCCCCTTCCACCCTGACCCCATAGCCATTTTTTTTCTCTCTTGGCTCCCGGCCATGGATCGCTGTGGCATCATCGTGATTCAAACGTACAGTCTCCCAAACACTTTTAAGCCCTGCAACATGCTTTTGACCATTTTTTAAAGTATGTAAATATAAGAATGTCTGGTAATCATCCCATTTGCACATTGCTGAACTGGTGGCTCTGAGCTACGTTTACCTTTAGCTACTTGTTAGCTAGCAGAGTGTTATTCTCATAGCTACATGCCTCTTTAAATGTCTTTACCAGCACCTTCCAGTGTTTTATTATATTTGATTTCAAAATAATAAAGTTATTCGAAAGTAATGATTGAAGGGGTCGTGTAATGGTGCTCGATGTGAAGTTTATAATAACACTCCATAGTTGATTATTTTTCTATAACAGCATATCCCAGAGTGCTTTACTCCTCGCATACAATAGCAATTTGCCAACGACTATCATATCCAGGATGACAGAACATATATATTTTTAGATACATTTAATGGTTGTGAAGCAAGTTAGTTTCCATTAGCATTTACATTATACCAGTAGTACCCTCACTAGACCATCTTTTTTCTCTCTCTCTTAAAAGATAAAAAGATGTTATAGAGACACCACCCACAAGGCATAAACTTCTCTGTCATGAACATGTCATAAAATTAGTTACAGCTATACCTCTGACATTGGAGACTCCTTCCATAAAGGTTAAATAAACATCGAAACAATCTCCGAACAGAAAATCAAAATCAAGTCAAAAAACTCAAACACTTTTTTGAAAAAAAAAAAAAAAAAAAAGGTTTATGTGACGTGTCCGTCATACAACTTCCGATGAATGTGGTTACTATAGAAACGATAACGCATTAGAACGATTCCTTAATATACGTAAACCTGTAATCTGTATGAGCTGCTGTTACAGAAAATGAATCAACACCTTTTGATCAGTCGACACTTTTCTGGTATAAACTACAGCAAATTACATCTGTACTATAATAACCTACACTTGATCTCATTGTAGACAATTAGCTGATGAATTTAATTAGGTGTAAATTTAACACACTTCTGTTCTGAAGTATTCTAGTCAGAGATCTGATTACGTTTAGCTCTCAGACGGGCTGTAGTTTGGCCAGTTTCCCAGAACACATTTTACGTTCGTATGTTTCTGACGTAGCATACTTACACATTGGCAGTAATGCTATTCAGATTAATTGGTAACATCAGTTTCAGTGCAGTTTGCATTTTATAATGTTATAACGCTTTTATAACACTACTATAATCCGCATTAAATATCATGCATTTTTAGTTTCAGACTAATAATCTGGATTTTTCTTTTTTCTTTCCTGCAGCCATTCCAGGGCGACAATTATTGTGACGCCATGAACAACAGAGCGTATTGTAACTACGATGGAGGAGACTGCTGCCAGTCCACTGTCAAGACTAAGAAGGTAACACGAACATTAACACCAAATTTCCTTGTTATTATTCATTAAATATGGTGAAACCAATAAAAAAGGACTTGTGGATATGAGTGAAGACCTGTCAGTGGGTCAACCCATAAAAGTCCATGATGGTACAATTTAGGAATTTAGGAAGCATTGGGCTTAACGGGAATGAGACCGTAATTGCAATTACACTCATAGATGCACAGTTTAGCCGTAAAAAAAAAAACAAAAAAAAACATAAACAGCAGACCCACAGCTTTCACACAAGACCTACACCAATTATAAGTCGGTGCTGGAAAAAAATATCAAACACCACATATCTATTTGAAATGAGGGATAGCAAAAATTAAGTTGTTTCATGGACAGTCCACAACATTAAATGTAAATATAAACCGTCATTCTTTAATAAAGAATTTTTTTATCATTGGCCAATTGCTGTTGTATAAGAAGACACATTCTTTACTTATATTCATCCAGCATACATATGCATAAAGGATTTGACTGGTATCACAAATGGACAAAAACGGGCATAGACCTTTGAGGGTTAAACCATCTTTTGGTTTCACGGCTCAAAGGGCCAATAGGTCTGGACACACATTGAAACCTGTTGTTAGTGGAAAAAGAACAGCGAATACTCACTGACGAGTATAACTAGACTTAAATCCTGTGTAGCAGACAGCCTCATCTGTTTATAGTGACAGGAATATGATTTAAATTGACTTGAGTGATTATATTAAGTTTACATTGGAATATTTTCCCTCCCTAAAGTAGTGATCCATTATTATTCTATGTGCTGCCAATACGTAGCACATACACTGCCAATACGCCAGTATATGATTCACTGAAACCTTTAAAAGCACCAATGCAGACGTGTTTAGTTCTCGTAAGAGTTGCAAACCATTAGCGGTAACCCAAGTGTCTAATAATAAGATGTTATCCAGTCCAGTACGTTCATTCTTCTGCTGGCGCGGCAGACAATTCTGGTCAACTTCAGACAAATGCTGTAAAAAAAAAAGGGCTGTCATTGGATCGTTGGAGCTGAAAAGAAGAGATAAATGCGGTCTTAAATGCAGGACGAACCCACAGACCCTCGGTTTTCCATGGTTGCGTCATTTTGGCCATCATACCTCGTGCCTACTCCAGAAGGCTGCTGTTTGTTGGGCAATTACCCGAGCCCTCCAGCGGGATGGCAGGCTTTTCCAGAGTAGACCAATGCACAAGGAAGTCTTTTTGTGAACCCTGCTGCGTGTGATGGCCTTTAAAACCTGCAGGGAGTGTGGACCCTTCTCCTGAAGTTGCATCCCGTTTCCAGATGGAGAGCTGAAGCTTCTTGCTTCTGACATCGATTTCTCAGATTGCTGAGATCATGACCAGACTTGGTTTCAGCTCCAAATGACCCATAAATGGGTAACCCATTGGAAGGGGTAACTTATTCATGGGTAACTTCAAAGTCGTCTTGTTTTTCGCTCAAGGCCATTTAAACTGATCTCAACTAGTTGACTGATGACATAGCATTTCCATCTGTGAGGTTAAGGGTATGGAAGATTTATCAGCAACCATGTCAATGTGTTAGTTCTCTCTTTTCCTCTTATCTCCCTTATTATTACTCTCACCTTTGCTCATTCTCCCTCTGTGAGCCCCCTTGACACTTTCGACCATGGCCATCCTCAAGCTCGGCCTCTCGTTAACAGCTCTGTAAACACTACAGAGGCTTTATGGTTGCTGCTGACAGATTCACTTCTTCAGGCAGTAACCTTTCTTTCTTCCCGTCTCATCCATCTCCTGCTCTCTTGCCATATTTCTTACCTCAGGAGTGGTTTGAACTTTTGGCAATGCTACGACTGTGAGGACACAGGCAGCGATGATTCATTAAGCCTGACTGTATTAGAGGACGCTTTTTGGAGGGTTCGCTATGTCCTGCCTACGTCATTGAGCAGACAGAGATCTCAGCGAGAGTTGAGTGAGTGCCAGACAAGCTCACCAGTGTTGACGGAAGGTTCAATTGCTCTGCAACTATTAGCCAAGCGTCTGGTACACCACTCTTCTCTGTAGTGCTGTTCATGCAAGATAAGAATGGAGTCATCGTGTAACGAAAAGCACGCTGTTTGTATCAGAAGCAAAAGTGGGTGGGTCAGTTGGATTCATTTATGAATGCTTCCTCTGACAATTACCAGAAAATATCAACGCATGACAAGTTTATAAAGCTGACTTTGCATATGTTGTACATTTCTTTACCTTGAATGGCACCAAAGGACAAAAAAAAATCTGCTTACAGAGAAAAAAGAAAACCTTCTCAGCTCTACAAATACACACATACTCAACGTGCAGTGCCAAGCCAGGAGTTTTCCAACATCAAAGTGTTAATGCCCACACTGCTGTACTAATGGCCCAAAACAAAGTTTATTGCGGAAAACAGGCCCTAACCCTGGGTGATTTTCCTTGCATTAGAAAACCAACATGATCCTCAGAACTCAGAACTGCCATCTTGCCATCTGATCTTCAGGAAATCTGTCTCCCAGGGTTGCAATGATAAGCGGATCACCTGGCTTCCCGATCCAAAGCCCAGTTCAGAAGTCAGGCATCCTGTCCTGGCAGCGCTTTAAGCAAATATTTCAGGTGGATTTTACCCACAAAAAAGGAAAAGAAAAGAAAACAAAAATACTGTCCCAGGATTTAGGGAGAGGATACATCCAGAAAACTTGCTCTGAAAGAACTAATCATGGTTCGATTGATGGACTGCCAGAGGGGAATGTCAACACGAGCAGATGAAGGAAAAGGGATGAGGGATTGCCTTAATTGAAGCAGTTACTGTTCCTGGCTACTGCAAAGTCAATCCGACTGGTTTTTATTTTGTTCTCATTGTCAGTTTATTCATCATTACTCGGGAAACCCATAAACACTTTTCCCTTCAGAGCAATGACGGGCACGCATTAGTGCAAAGATAAGGGCTAGTATGATTTTGAATTGCACTTAACCTCGCCTTGCCATTCTTTAGTGTTTCCAAAGTGTTTTGTTGAGATAGACAGCTGAGATACTATATGACTATTGGTTATGCCTCGTGAAGTAAGTTTATTTGAAACAGCAGTGTGCACGCCACCTTGGTCTCGATTTGTCTGGAAAGCAGATGCGTGTATAATGTCCCGCAGAACAAATAAGTATTGATAGTTGATGATAAATGTTGTCTTTGTAACCCTGATGCTCATTGGGAAGCTGAATAGCTGATCTTAAATAGTTTTCATATGTGTTTGATCATAATCATTAACTACGGAATGTAGGCTTTGTGAAAGAAAAACATAATGCAGTCAGTTGTCTGTCTGACTACCAAGGACATTATGGTAACCTAAAATAATGAATTTAATGCAGTAAAATGGTTGCAGCTAGGCATGGTTGTCATTTTTGATTGCCATCATCTCTGAAGCTGCTCTTACAGGAAAGAACAGCATGTCCTGTGACTTAAAATCCTCATGAAATGACTTCTTAACCGTGATTTGATACACTATGTTGATGTACTTCTTACTGAAACAGGAAGTCAGATTGACACACTGTTTACTGACTTACACGACAGCCAGTAGCATTTGATATATGCCATACCCACACCAAATCTAAATAAACCTCACAGTAGCTTACCGAACTAGCTAAATATAGAGAACAAAGTGGGAATCGTGTTCTTGGACAGTCTGAGGAAGCAACACACTCCAGCATTAGTAAAACGCTTCTTCGAAAAAGCACATAACCGTAACCTTGTACAACTTCCAAACAAATCAACTCCAGCCATTTGGGGTTGGAGGTTCCCCCAAGAGAATGGGGTCCAAGAAGACAAATAAATAGATGAACCATGTTTTCTTGCTGATAGGCTAGCTTAGCGCAAGACCTGGCTCTGTGGAGGGACATACAGTATATCGCTCTAGACATCATTATCATAGGACAATCATGAAGATCGTATCAGTGTTCATAGCACGAAGGGATAGCCAAAACGGCAATTTTGATTTCAGGGGCAGTTTTGGAAATTAATCCCAAAGATCTTCAACAAATTTCGTCATGCACACTCAAACATGAAGTGCACAAACACGTTCACTTCCATAGTCTTGTTGTGTGCTCAGAATGACTCAGCTGGGCCTCGACCCAGCGATTGTGACACAGCACATGAAAAAGAGAGCTCTGCCAACAACCTGTGCGATAAAATCGGAGTACCCTCTCTCCCCCCTCTCCAGGGCGAACCCCTTTGCGGCTTCACTCCCTTCTAGTGCGATAACCCCAGAGTGAGGGAAGCAAAAGCACTTCCCGCTGCCTGCATGTTTGTTTTCCTTCCTTATCTCTCTCTGGCACACTCCACCACCCCCGCCCCCTTCCCTCCATCTTTGGCTGGAGATTTGAGTATTAAGGAATTATGGGTGACTGGTTGTGCATTAGTCCTCTCCGGGACTTTGAAGGTGCGAGGCTGGTGGCACGTAAGGTCACCGCAGGATCCAGCACTAATGACTGCAAGCTGTTGGCGGGACGCGCGCTGACTGAATGGATGGATGGATGAATAGAAAGAAGGATGGATGAATGGATGTTGGTGGTTGTAGCAGGGAAGAGGGCTGCCCCAGTACCACCCCTTCGCTTTCCCTCCCACCCCTTTAAGATCCCCGTAGAAGGAATTCCTTTCTGGAAGTGGGAGGTCCCAAGTGGGTTGCTTTTCATGCAATTGAACTTTGTTTGTACATGTTTGTGCCCTGGCAAATCTGGTGTGAGAGCTGAGCTTGAGGCAGTTCTTTTTTTGTTTGTTTTGTTTTTTGTTCTGCAGATGTTACGCAACATTACAGAACATCTTGATCCCGGAGTAATGGTTATTTCTGTGGGAAAAAAACATTAATATTGGAAACACCAATAGACTTGAGTTACACTGTCATTTTTCCAATTAAAAAAAATAAAAAAAATTATGTATAGTCAATGCAAAAAAGTGAAATCCTGCCTGATTTTCTAGCATGCACCTTATTGGTTGCTCAGTCATTCATCTTCAGTTAGTGCTATATCCTCTCAGGAGCCTATCCTGGGTGCACACTGGGTACAAGGTAGGAATACACTTTGGAAGGAACACCAGTCACAATACACATGCGCATTTACACCTAGGGTCAATTTAGAGTCACATACTAGCATATTTATTTTATGGTGGGAAGAAACATGAGAACCTAGAAGAACCCACACATACATGAGCAGAACATGCACAACTCCACACAGACAGTAATCCGAGCTCAGGGTCAAGCCGGGGACCTTGGAGCTGGAAGGCTGTTTCCATTTTTATTTAAACCTTTTGATATGTATCTTTGGACCATTCTGCAATTGCCCTTGGGTAGCAATTTAAAAGGAACCTTGGCAAATGAACCTGAGTAGCTACGAAATAAACCTAGCTAGACATTACCTTATTTAGTTTAACTATGGATGACTTCTGGGAATCTATAGACACAAGTATGACTGTTAGATAGCTAAAAGAAAATCAATTTTATTACATCTGTATGGTTAGGAGCAACCTCTTAGTCCAAAACTTTATCGGGCAGAACTATATTATTGTGGCGGTACCCCTCAAAGTTGGCCGAAATAAGGTTCTTCTGAAGGTACCCAAAAGTAATTCCACTTTAGGTTTCTCTTGGAATGCAATGAATCTCAGTTCTGTCTTGAAGAGGTGTTATACTTCTAGGTGAAGGAGACTTGCACTCTGTTGATGTTAATTTATTTGAAAGTTTGAAAGATTGGTGAATATGGAATTCCACAAGGCATTCCCAGGACCCTTCTGCATGCAGGGCCAGATGTGGCAGCTGGTTTTCCACCCTGAGGTCAAGGTCAGAGAAACCATGTCAAAATTGCCACCCACAATCACAGGGTGAAGGGGAGATAAAGAGGCAGGGTTTAAGGGAGATTTCCAAGACTTGGTAAAAATTGGAAATGCCGCAGGCCGAGTAAGGTTAGTGAAAGTTAGTTGAGATGAATTAATTCATATTTTCATCCAATTTCTAAAGACCAATCTGAAATAAAAGGACAAAGGAAACCCGGAGAGGACGCAGAAGCGAGGTAAAAGTTTTTAGAGTAGAAATAAACTCCATTGGGCTATGTGAAAGTAAGGGAAGACACTTAGACAGAGGAAATGCCACTCAGATGATTGGCAGCTGGCTTTGATATGTCTGCAGCTCTTGCTCGTAAAGCTTTCGCAAGTTACTTCTGGGAAGCCTCCTCCTCCTCCTTGTGAACATGGTTCTCCTCTCTTAGGTAGTGACAAACACCATTCCTCCTGGGTTAACTCTCCCTTTTTGAACCCCTGTCCATATCTTGCCTGCTTTTGAAAGCTGCTCTTGTTGAAGCAGTCCAGCACCCTTTTATTCAGCTTTGAATCAGATTTCACTGATTCTAACTCTTCCTAATCAAGCATTGCTTGATCCCTGCCTGGATCTATCTATCAGGATCTATCTATCTTTCTGGCTTGCCTTGCATTACCTAGAGGTGATAGAAATGCATAGGCAGTCATATTGGATTCTTAAATTTTTTAATACGCTGAGGTACCATACAGAATTATGTGAGGGATAACACACTTGGGGAAATGTTGTTAGTCCAAGTTCAAGTTCAAGTGGCTTTATTGTCATTTCAACCATATAAAGCTGGTACAGTACACAGTGGAATGAAACAACGTTCCTCCAGGACCACGGTGCTACATAAAACAAGACACTAACCACATGAGACGACACAGAACTAATAAGATCTGAACATTTTTACATAAATTGCACGTGCAAACGTGTGCTAACAACACAAGGCAGTACAGTACTACTAAAACAGGACGATAGGCACAGTAAGTGACAGTGTAGCACCGACCAGTACACAGTTTTAGTGTGGAAGTGTCCGATATAACAGGTAGTGCCAAAGATAGGTGCAAAGAGTAACAATGTAACTTAAAAATGGTATTAATGTAAACATAACATTCTATGACTTATCTATGACATATGTGGTATTCAGCAGATTAGCATATAGCAAATATGGACATAACAGTTATTGCAGTAGCAGCCAAGTAAAGTGTATAAAAGTGATAAGAAATTAAATACGATATTTTAAGTAGCAGCAAAAATGTACAGTATAAGCACACAGCCCTGAGGGACCCCTGTGCTCAGTGTGGTGGTATTGGAGATGCTGTTCCCGATCCAAACTGACTGAGGTCTCCGAGTCAGGATGTCCATGATCCAGTTGCAGAGGGAGGTGTTCAGGCCCAGTAGGTTCAGATTTCCAGTCATGTGCTGAGGAATGATCGTGTTGAATGCTGAACTGAAGTCATTCGAATGTAGGTGTCTTTTTTGTCCAGTTGGGTGAGGGCCAGATGTAGGGTGGTGGCGATGGCATCATCCGTTAAGTGGTTGGGGTAATAAGCGAACTGCAGTGGGTTCAGTGAGGGGAGCAGCAGGGTCTTGATGTGCCTCATGACAAGCCTCTCGAAGCACTTCATGATGATGGATGTGAGTGCAACGGGACAGTAGTCATTGAGGCAGGACACTGTAGATTACTTCGGCATGGGGAGAATGGTGGTGGCCTTGAAGCACGTTGGAACAATGGCGCTGATCAGGGAGATGTTGAGGATGTCAGTGAGAACATCTGTCAGCTGGTCTGCACATTCCAGGAATGTTTTCTGGTCCAGCAGCCTTCCGTGGGTTAACTCTGCATAGGACTTTCCTCACATCAGCCGTGGTTAGACACAGCACCTGGTCGTTGGGAGGAGGGGTGATCTTCCTTGCCACTACGTCATTCTGCACCTCAAACTGAGCGTAGAAGTTGTTCAGCGCATCTGGAAGGGATGCATCACTGTCACAGGCAGGTGATGTTGTCCTGTAGTTGCAGATGGACTGAATGCGCTGTGTGTCACAGATGTCCGTGAAGTGACTATGGATTGTCTGTACGTGTGTGCGCTTTGCCTCTCTGATGGCCCGGGATAGTTTGACCCTCGCTTTTCTTAGGGCCACATTGTCACCTGCCCTGAAGGCGGAGTCTCGGGTCCTCAGCAGTGCAGGCACCTCCGCAGTCATCCACAGCTTCTGGTTGGAACGTGTAGGGATTTTCTTGGAGACGGTGTCGTTATCAATGCACTCACTTAATGTCCCAGTCAGTGTGCTCAAAACATTTATGAAGAGCAGAGATTGCTCCAGCTGGCCAGGTTTTCACCTGCTTCAAAACTGGTTTTGAAAGTATGCTGGGATTAGCATAACAGAGATGTGATCTGAGTAGCCGAGGTGGGGGCAGGGCTCTGCCCTGTATGCACCAGGGATGTTTGTGTAAACAAGATAGAGCATGTTCACCCCTCTCGTTGTAAGGTCCACATTCTGATGGAATTTAGGGAGAACCGATTTGAGATTCGCATGATTGAAATCTCAGGCAGTGATAAACAGTCCATCAGGGTTCCCATACAGTTCACAGAGCGCCTCCTTAGCATTAGCACTGGGTGGAATAGATACCTCGATTATAAGGACAGTGGTGAAAATAATCCATGTTTCGCAAAGTGGTTTATTTTCCGTTAACAACACATCCCAGAGTGCATTAAGAAGCTGGAAAGTGGTTGAATACTCTCCATAGGCTGTATTTGCACTCAGCCAACAGCCACAACTGTGTTATGAATGTGCAAGTGCAAGTTGCACATGTGGTCCTTGTTTAAAGTGATGAGGTCAAAAAGCAGCTGAAGCCTTTCCCTCGGGGATTCAACATCACAGCAGCTGGTGTCAGTGACGCACTGCCAACATTAAAGCATGGCGTCAAGTGCCACCGGGTATGGGCAAATGACATTCAGACGCACATTGGGTTTTGACTCACCATAGGCTTGCAGCAGTAGATTGCACAGGGGGTCCAAAACATCTTGGATAGTGTTGCCGGTTGGGCAAGCTAAGCTGCAAATGACTGTACAAAAAGGTTCAGAGTAATATAGCTACAGTGTTGTGAAAAGTATTTGCCCCCCATCCGGATTTCTTCTGTTTTTGTGTATATCTCATATGAAATAATTTTAGATATTCAAACAAAATACAACACGACACAAAGGCAACCTGAGTAAACACACAAAAAATGGAAGCAAAAAAGTTATCCAACACCTATCATCAATGGGGAAAACAAATTGGCCCCTTAAACTTAGCAACAATAACTGGAGATCAGTCTTTCACTTACTTCTAGGATTAGGACTTACTCCTATACTTTGGATCATTGTCTTGCTGCATTATCAAGTTGTGCTTAAGTTAAGTAATTTATGGACTGAAGACCGGACATTCTCCTCCAGGATTTTCTGGTAGTGAGCAGAAGTCATGTTTCCCTGGCCCTGAAGCAGCAAACCATCCCCATACCATCACACTACCACCATCATGCTTGACCGTAGGTGTGTTTGGTTTACGCCAGATGTAACAGGACCCTTGTCTTCCAAACAGTTCCACTTTCGACTCATCAGTCCACAGAACATTCTCACAAAAGGTTTGAGGATCATCAAGGTGTGTTTTGGCAAAATTCAGATGAGCCTTAATGTTCTTCTGGGTTAGCAGTGGTTTTCACCTCGCCACTCTTCCATGGATGCTGTTTTTGCCCAGTGTCTTTCTGATAGTGGAGTCATGAACAGTGAATTTTATTGATGCAAGAGAGGCCTGTAGGTCCTTTGATGTTGTCCTTGGCGTTTTTGTGACTTCCTGGATGAGTACTTGGAGTCCCAGAGATTTTGAAATAGATTTGTATCTCTTCCCAGACTGATGTATTTCAATCAGCAACATCGTTTCTGGAATTTCTTTCAATTTTGCCATAGTGTGTTACTCAGTAAGACCTTTTAACCAACTTTTGAAAAACCAGCTGTTGAAAAAGTTCTATTTAAGTGTTGATGTGATTGAACAGGGTTTGCAGTAATCAGGCCTGGTTGCGTCTCGTCCAGCTGAACTCCATTATGAATGCAGTTTCATAGATTTGGGGAGTTAGTAACTACGGGGCGAATAAATTTTCACACAGGCCCAGTTGGTATTGGAGAACTTTTTTTGCTTCAATAAATATCATTATTATTTAAAAACTGTATTTTATGTTTGCTCAGGTTGCCTTTATTTTATCTTAGATTTTGTTTTTATTTCTGAAACAATTTAGTATGAGATATACACAAAAACAGAAGTTAAGTTGTAATTAACAACTGAAGTTGTACTTTAAGTGTACTTTAAGTGTTTTTCCACAGAACACATCACTGCAAATTCAAATTCAGGACTATCCCTATTCTGGCTACTTGAGAAAGTAGGAAGAGTTTCTCTGGCTTTGACTATTCATAGTTACATGCGTTCAAACAGTACTTAAATTAATAACAATTTCATTTTCAAATGAAACCAGAGGATGAGATTCTGCTAGTTCATATTTATGGGACATTCTACTGTCCTATTGCTACAGTGAATAAATAGACTAATTCGGTATCTTGAGGTCAAGTTGATTTTTAGCTTCACCCACATGTCCAGCTTCTTGGGTACATCATGGCTTGCTTGGTGGTGGAAATAGTGGGAGCACGGGATCATGGTCAATTTGTCAAGCATCTGCTGTGCTAATTGTCCTCCATTCATCCATGATCAGTGTTTGCTCCTAACCATTGATGAATTGGGTATGCTGTAGGCAGTGTTAGCTAAGCGGTTAATTGGACATCTGACTGGAAGGTTGTGAGTTCAATTCCCAAGCTGTCATTGTTGGGCCATGCCCTGAGCAAGGCCCTTAACCCTCAACTGCTTAAATATATAAAGGAGCTGAATGTAAGTCAAACTGGACAAAGGCATCTGCCAAATGATGTCAATGTAAATGTATAGGGAGACTGAGAAATTTTACATTCCCTACCCACAAAGTGACCGAAATGGTGGGTTTACCTAATAAAGTATTGAGTGTAAAATTGTAGCGTTTATCAATGTTAACCCATGACTCGTTCAAGTGATACTGATTTTCTCTCCCTCCAGGTGATCTTCTTTCCATCATCGTGTGATCCGCAGACCGATTGTGCCTGCCGGGACCCCAAAGCACCAGAAAACAGAAAAGACGAGCATGTGTACTCTCTGGGCTGAGAGAAAGAGTGCAGCCATGGAAAGCCCAGCTATAGACTGGGTTCAAGCAAGATATTCTTCCAGATATGCTGCTTCACAAGTGTACCTCTCCTGTCCTGTCTCACTCCTCCATGTCAACGTGTCTCCCTGCTATCTTCTGTCACGTCTTGGAAGGTCTACCCATCTCCAACTCATTGGGAAGAAAAAAAAGAAGGATAGAAAAAAAGAAGACAGGTGTGGGAATGAGAATATACCCATGTGTAGTAAAGAAGGAATGTTTTTCTCTCATCAAACCAGAAAAAAAAAAAAGATGATAGATTCTGGTTAGCATGCCTATCTGTGCCAGCTTTCAGTGTTCACGTCTATTTTGCTGAAGTTTGTTTGTTGTTGTAGTTCGAAGTGAAAGGAAACATTTTGGCAAAAAAATTGACACCACAAGGGCTTTGATGTTTGTTTTTGAAAGCTTCTTTGTATTGATATTGCAAAGGGGACTAAATAGGTCCTAGAGTAATGGGTGTCCACTCATGGTGGGAATACATCCTGCATCAGAAACCACAGAAAATGGGGAAAACCCAAGGATTTAGGTGTTTCCATTGAACATTTGAGAGTCTAGTCCTGATTCTGAGATACCAAAATGTGCAAAATACAAAGGACCTAAAAATTTGCAGGTAGTTTTGGAAATTTTGGTAGTTAGCAAAAAAAAATAAATAAAAAATCAGCATCTATCAAATCCCAAATTGGTCACCCGCTTAGTTTTAATAAACAGTGATGGTATAGGCAATTATGTATGCTAATGATACTACTCCACCCTAATGTTTATCAGGTCTTCAAAGATGGCAGTTGTTTTGACATCAACCCAAAACCAACATGAAAGTGAACTCGCCATGTTAGCATGGCTTCAGTTTATGTTGCTGCTGTTCCTGCTGCTACTTTGCCATCATGGCCAATCTTATTTCTTATGGAGCTGGAGTTATGACTGCCTTAACAGTTACCTCAAGATGCCAGACTCATCCAAAAGTCTTCGTTCAAGAAATGATCGATTTATGACCTCAAGAATGTCGGTTATAATCTGCATACATTTTGAATGTAAAGACAGGGTTAGCATGTTCAGTCGTATCACCAGCGCTTATCCAGAATCCGAACTCTTTGAATTTGCCAAATTAACAATGATCTCTTTCTCTTTGACTGTCTGTCAAAAATGGCATTTTGTCCACAGTGTATTAGTGTACTTGTGCCAAATTTCCTACACCAGCAATTCTCAAATAGGGGTCCATGCACCATAGCCAGGAAATAACATCCCACCATTATTAAATTGATTGTATTTATTATAGAGTGCTTATAGTGATTAGCCAGTTCCCTCAAATTAAATGGGTTTAATACAAACCTGTAAGCCAAGTCAGCCTACGAATAACATCTGATAGAATCTAACACGATGTACCAGGTGAAATTTCAGGAATAGATAGCTCTCGAACTGCTGCTCAGAGAAACTTGCTGTCTACCCTCTTCCGCATACATGAGCTGACCCGCACCCATGATTAGTTAGCATTGCAGAGTAACGCCATCCCTCCCACCCAGTTTTACATTCTTGGACTCGCAGCTGCGGCATCATCGGGATTCGAACTTCTGATGATCATAGATTAAAGCTTTAACAGCTATGTAGCTTGATGCTAGCGAGTCTGTATACAATTTCTCAAAACTAGAATCGAAGCAATGATCATTTTTGGCGGCTGGATGCTCAATCCATACTCTCACAGTAGTACAACTTCTAAAGAGTTTTTTTTTTCAATTTGGAGAGTTACTTTTTATGAGGTGACGAACCCACATCTGGACACTTTTCCACAGCCGTACCCCAAATTATCATGTATCTATATTCAGATCAGTACAATTCAACATTGGTGTTAGCCCTGATACTTGCATTCGGCGGCCCGTCTCCTCACCCTGCATTTAAAATCCAGATTCCTAAAGCACTGTACTGTATTTCCCTTCATGGAACCGGCGTAAGGCTCTAAATAGAAAACTTCAGGAAATACATGGATGTAAGCGGCACAGATTCATTAGGCATAGCAAACCAAGGAAGTCACTCGAGGTGAATGTCATTGTAAATACTTCATAGAGGCTTATCAAGACAATGATTGTTTTTCGTAGCGCTTCTATTAGTCTGGAAAAAAAAAAAGTCAGTTTTCCTTCATTTATATTTCTTAAAAAATATAGAAAAGAACTGAAAAAAAAATCACTTTATGTATCGGTAATCAGTATTTGTATTAATGACCTCAGATACTGCACTTTTGAGTAGCCATTAAAGGGAAAGTCTCCAAACTTTTAGTAAAAACGCTGCTATTGTAAAACGTTGAATTTAAAACAAAACAAACAAACAAAAAAATGGTATCAAATATGGTATTGTGATATTCCTCTCTTTGTGGTTATTGTGTTTCACCTGATTTTAGCTGTTGAATGGGACAAAACTCATCGTACGTTAGATTCATGTGCCTGGTCTGGAACTGCGAAACTGGCTTTAATATCCATACGTATTGTTCATAGAAGGATTTGCATCGTAAAACATTGTATCGTATTTGTTGTATGTGCATTTTTTTTTTTATTGTTTTGGTTTTTTTTTTGTTTTGTTTTTTGGAAATGTATTTGATGCTATCGGCCATTGGCACAAAGACTTGTAGAATACTGAAGGATTTTTTTTTTTTTGTAATGAATTAACTACAAAGAATAAAAAAGCACCAAAAAAAAAAAATTTAAAAAAAAAAAAAAAAAAAAAAAGGAAATATCTCACTGAAGAAAAGCCAGTTTATTAAAAAAATATATTATACCGAGAGCGGACAAGAAATATTATAGAGATTTTGGTTTGTTCTATAGTCCTGAAAGAGGATTTATTATGTTTATTATTACAGTGATATGTTATTGTACTCTGTATGGACCATTTTTATTGCTTCAAAAGCGAGACTCATCAGCAATCATTACACAAGGCCAATTTTCCATGAACAGGACTTCAGGTTGACAGCTGGGAGAGCCAAAGCTTTGTCCTTACACGTGTTCTCGTCTACCGTTTAGGAGGTGCGATCGACCAGTTTCCAGCCTCCTCGTGTTTTTCCACAACAAGACCAAAATCCACACTGTGTTGTCGCTTTACACTCTGCTTCTCCCCGCCCCCCTTCCTCCGCCACCCAAAAAAAGGACGCAGTCTCTAAAGCCATATATGTTGATGTTTCCGACGGGATGCTCGACTCTGCTGTACACACCACGGGATCTCTGTCTGTACCTCATGCCTGTAGTGTTTGCTGCTTCTATGTGTTTTTTTGGAATATTTTTTTTTTTTTTGTGTCTCTCGGCGATATGTTACGGTGTACATAGTAGAACTATTTATTGAGAGTGTTATACTTTTTTTTTCTTTTTTTTTTTTAAGTTATATTTTTAATGTTCATGTAAGTTATTTTTACATTGGTCTTATAAACGTAAAAGATGAAAAAAAGGACATTCGTTTGGAGGGCTCTGATTTCTCTTGTATGTTGTCGTTTTTTGGGTTGTTTTTTTTTGTTTGTTTTTTTGTTTTTTGAAGCTCACAAAAAATACGAAGAAAAAGGAACGAAATGAGAAAAGAAATTGAGGAAAAATTTTTGAGGAAAAAAGAAATTAAAGCAGTAATCTACAAAGTTCCTTAACGGTTCATAAGTATAGCAAATAACATACAGTTGCCAATTTATTAGGTACAATCAACAGCGATTCCTCCATCTATCTATTTCCATATCTATAATATATAACATCTAGAAAATTCTGATATTTATCAAAAAAAAAAATTGCTTTCAGTGTTATATATGCTTAATTACAGTTTTTCTGCATTTCATTTATTGTATTTGTTCTAAATAATAATAATAATAATAATAATAATAATAATAATAATAATTTCTCAGACTATATTGCCATGCAGTACAGCAGGTTTAAAATTGCGACTGGATTTTCTTTAAAGATGCTAGTGGGCTCGGTTAAGGAGAAAAACAAGTTCAAATCGGATGAAACCTTCACGTAAAAAGGCTTTAAGCTCAGACAGATTTCTGGCTTTTTGGTTGAAAAGTGTGTGCCAAATGAGAAAATGGAAATGTAAAACCACACGACCTGTAATAAGGAATTGAAACGTGACTGTTCCTTTAAGTCTAAAACTCTAGAATGCATAAAAACGTCACATGATTTCTATCAAAATTTTTTAAAAAGAAGGTCTGGATCCTTGTAAAACTCGGTGTGAGAGAGAGTAAACACTGGCAGTACCCAGGTGTAAGAGGCCCGAGAGGGCAGCACAGGTGGGATGAATGGCTGTGTTGCTCCTTCTAGCCTGCTGCCATGTTTGTCCAGGTGTCAAAATGTGTACACACACACACACACACACACACACACACACACACACACACACACATAATTACGCACTCGAGCTCAAGTCTGACAGCCGTCTTTCCTGCATGAGTCACAGTTTCTCTGCAGCTCCTGATGCGACTCCTTGGTCTTCAAAGTCAACGTTTTTAGGATTTATTTATTTTACCCGCTCGATGATGATTTTTAAACCTCCATTAGAGACGTTTGCATGATTAAAATACAACCTAGTGAAATCCTGGCAGGTGTGCTTCAACTCCAGTTCCCTCATTTTTTGGCAGGTTTATCTGAAAATAGTGTAAATAGTGACGTATTGAGGTGTATAAGTTTTCACAGAAGCTTAGTGTGTGTCTTCGCTTAAGAGTGAGCAAAACTTGCTCAGACACACACACACACACACCATCCCCTTTGTTGAATAAAAACTACTCCCCAAAGTTTATAACATGACAACCCGTCTCTGTGTCTCCATGATCATCCTCCCACCGCTCTGCTCTCTCGTGTACACGATCAGTCCTTTAACACGTATATGAAGGGCACATAGCACACTTCTTTACCTTCTCCACAGTCATCTGCTTTCCAGGTCACGCCTATACAGTGCTCTGGATCAGTGATGAAATGTACTATGTTGTCGGTCAATTGATTAAAAGAATGAAATGCGTAAAATGGTTTATTTCTCTGTCATGTGTTGTGCATAATAAAATAAAACACTGGCTAACTATAAAGCAACTGTTGACTAGCTGTCTTTCTGTACTTTATGAATGTGTGTGATACTGTATCTATCTATCTATCTATCTATCTATCTATCTATCTATCTATAATATTACACAATATTGGAATGCATTCTGATAGGAAAACCTTGGAACCTAGGAAAACGTAGAACTCTTAAGATTTCCCTAAAGGGACAACCAAAGAACCCTTCAAGAACCCACTGTGTTAAGACTGCACCTACAGTAGTACCTAAATGTTAAATAGTTGACAGGTTCTAGGTATTAAGAAGACGAGTTTCAACCATACATACTCTCATATACCAAAAAAAAAGGGTTCCTTGAGGGTTCTTTGCTTCCAAAACAGGGTTTATTTGGAAATGACTTTGCTGTGCGGGTCGACATAGAACGTTTAAGACTTCCCACAGAGAGAAAGAACTCAAAGAACCATTGAAGAACTCCTTTTTTTCTCTCTCTCAGAGATTGTACCACACACTCACCCAGTTAATACAGATTTTAAGAAGGAAACACTCACCCAATTTGGAGATTGAATCAAGCACCTACACAGGAAATAGTTGTTTGTGGGGTTCTACATGAAGTATATGTGTTCCCACTGAGCAGCAATCAAGAACTGTTAAGGGTTCTACATTTTTAACAGTGCAGCTCATCTCTCAATATACCGAATGTACCTTCACTGCTTTTGCTCACTACATGGGGTAGAAAAAATGGTTCTTCAAGCGTTCATTGGATGGTTAAGGGCTACCGAAGAAAAAAAAAAGGTTCCACTTGGAAACCACTTTGTTGTACATAGAACCTTTAAGGGTTCCTTCAGAAAGTAATCGGAAGAACCCTTAAGCGTGTAGAAAACCTATTGTTAGAAACAATCTTTATTATTATTATTACTTCTAGGAATAAAAAAGGCACAATATCTGATTTAAACCTAAACAAATCTTTGAGCAAATGAAGATCAGATCCCATCACCGTATCAGTAATGATGGCGGCCCAAAGTGTATAACGTACCATCCAACATCCCGCAGTCACATAGTTTACACTCCCAGACGTGTGTTCTCGGCTCATTTCCACTCGGTGATGTTCACACTGGATCCAGACCAGTCCACGTCACGATCAGGACAGCTTGACCTACTCGTATTCTAATCGCACATTCATTAGGAACACTTGACTATCGCTAGATAGATTAGCATTATAGGAATGTGGGCACTAAATCTCACTGCTACACACAGATACTAACCACACTGTAAAATAAAGTGCTTCCTATATTTATTCAACAATATATATGTTTAAAATATACTTTTTTTTTTTTGTAAAAGAAAAACCGCAACACCTACTTACTCACATCATGCTCACCATTTTTTGGCACGTCAGATGCAATAAACTATAAACAACTTCCTGTCAGATTCTGCCTAAACATCAGTGACATAAGTGTGAACTGCGGTAAAGAGCTGCTCTGTAAAAAAAAAAAAAATAATAAAAGGAAAACCTTCTCAATAAGTGGCCTTCCCTACACGAGAGAAAACATAGTATTGCCCTGAGGAGTTCACCCAGGCTGGAAAAGTGAATCCCTGCTAGATTCAGGACCAGATTTACTGTCCTGAACGGTCGAGCTTTAAGAACAGATGATTTACTGCAGTCTTTCAATCGTTAGGAGGAAAGCCCAAGGCCACGAGCGACTTTATGACATGGGGTGGAGGGGGGGGGGGTTGTGTTTCGAAGATGACAGGGATGAGAGGGCTCCCTTTTAAAAGTGCATAGAAGGGGCTAAACAGCTTGATTAGCTTGTTTCTGAAGCCCTTTTGGAAAAGGCTACAAAAACAAATCCAACTTCATGGTCAAATTTGGTGAAGTGAATCTGACTGCTGAAAACACCACAAAAGAGAAATAGAAAACAGAACACATTTCTATGTCAGATTGAATTCAATCCCCCCGCCTCCCAACCCCCCTTGAAAATGAAAATGAAATGCTGCAGGGCCAATAGAAGTGAAGCTAAATAATCATTGTGGTTATGCGGGTGCTTAAAAACCTAAAAATCAATAAAGCTTCAGATAGAGTTTCAGTATACATATTTAATAGATCTCCGCCCACCCCCCCCCCCCCCAAAAAAAAAAGACAATCATAATGACTTGGTACATACTGTATTTACAATTTTATGTACAAGAGTATAATTTACTATCACAAATGATATTACATGAAATGGAAAATTACTCAAAATAAGTTGTCGAAGCTAGTTTATTACCTTTTGGTTATTTCCCGGCGTGTGACAACTCAGCCCATGTGAGCAGTTATACAATAGTTATATAACACGACAATCCCTTCACCATGTGACACTACACCATCCCCCCCGTCAAAATCTCAGCCAAAAAAAGATGGTAGTGCAACAGCCCTGAACTAATCATAAATTTATCGTTAAGGTGGAGTTTCTTGTGTTGAAACGGTCTGTCTGTGGAAATGAAGCCACAAGGTTGCCCCTGTTTAAAACAGGAAAACGCTGGAGAGATGAAGAATATAGACATCAAAGTCCCCTTAATTGTTGTTGATAATAATTGTCAAACCGTTGCATTGCATTCAAGATGATTCAGGCTTTTCGCATTCTCCGTTCAGCTTGGTTTCCAAATATGTTACAGACACGTGCGAAAGCTGCTCGGTTCATCGTCCTCCTGGTGTGTGAAACTTGCAGCACCGTGAAGTGAGGACCTAACATTCAGGCCTTCTTTAGTCTGGTCCTTACAAAAAGTAAAAAGTAAAAGTTCTTCAATTTCCAAGCTACCTTCTTCTACCCCTCCTCCATGCTGAAAAACGAGCCAGAGGGGACGCGTGGCGAAAAAAAAAGAAAAAAAAAGAAAGTCCTTTCGTTTGGTGAAAAGGTTGAACAGTCTTGCATTTCATATAGGTTTAGAAAACAGATCAGATCAGATAGGGACGAGTCTAAAAGGTGAAACAGGCTGTTTCACCGGAGTTTGGACTTGCCGTATATATTGCGCTGGACAGACAGGATCTTCTCCGCACAGGTTAGCCGGGTCTCATGGAGAGAGCTGTGCCAAGTGCTGCTAGCCAATCGCATGTCTTCACTCCTGCACATGACGTACGACATGGACTCGGTCCGGCTCTGGATGTAACCACTCCGCAGAAGAGAGCGACAGAGGAGGCTGATCCGATCCACTCGTCTAAGGATTAGGTGAGCTTTCCTGAAGAAGAGAGAGAGAGAGAAAAAAAAAGAAAGACAAATATCGATGACTAAATGGATGAATTATAATACATCAGATGTAGGACATGTTTTCAAGTCTCTGAGCTGCAAATCCAAGTCAATTCTCAAGTCTATATGTTGCAAGTCCGAGTTGAGTTTCAACGTTATGAAGTCCGAGGTAAGTGTTCTGTTTCTAAGCTGCAAGTCTGAGTTGAGTCTCAAGTCTTTGAGAAGCAATTCCGAGTCTGAAGTCTCTGAGCTGCAAATCTGAGTCAAATCTCAAGTCCCTTAAGTGCAAGTCTGAGCTGAGTCCTAAGTCTCTGAGCTGCAAGTCAGTGGCAAGTCTGAAGTCTCTAAACAGCAACTCTAAGTCAAGCTTCAAGTCTCTGAGCTGCAAGTCAGAGCCGAGTCTCAAGTCTTTGAGAAGCATTTCCGAGTCAAGCCTTAGTTCTCCGAGCAGTGAGTCTGAGTCAAGTCTCAAGTCTCTGACCTGCAAGTATGAGTCGAGTCTCAAGTCCCTAATCTGCAAGTCCGAGCTTAGTCTTTGATCTACAGGTCAGAATCAAGTATGAAGTCTCCGAGCAGCAACTCCGAATCAAGCCTCGAGTTTCTGAGTAGCAATTCCAAGTCATGCCTCAAGTCTCTGAGCTACAACTCCAAATCCAGTTTCTAGCGTTTGAGCTGCAACTCTTAAGTCAAGTTTCAAACCTGTGAGCTGCAAGTCTCTAAAAAACAAGTCTGAGTCGAGCCTGAAATCCCTGAGATGCAAATTAGAGTCCGTTCTGAAGTCTTTAAGTTCAAAGTTCAAGTTGAGTCTCAACTTTCTGATGTCTGACGTGAGACTTAACTGTCTGAGCTACAAGTCTGAGTAAAGTCTCAAGCTTTGGAACAGCAACTCTGTTCAATTTTATTCTCTGAGATGCAAATCCAATTCAAGTCTGTACTCTCTGAGCAGCAAGTCCGAGTCATTGTGGTTGAAGATAATAATAATATTACTTTCTAATGATTTCTATCACAACACACCTGCACATCCTATGCCGTTTGGGAAGATACATCATAGCAATATTACTGGAAAGACAATGATGAAGTTAGCGTCCTTGGTCTGAAAAGTGTCTGTGGCAATCCTGGGATTTCAGCATTAGTGTAGTTCTAACGAAATGCAACGAACACATCGAAATCTATGAGATGTACTGCATTCGATGTTCAGAAAAACGCTTTACTTAATAGTCTTTCACTCAGAGGAAACATTCGTCTTGCAACGGTCAGCAAGAGAGAGATCTGATGACACACGCGTTCACAAAAAAACAGCGGCTGTAGCAGGGAGAAAAAAAAACAAAACAAAGGCATCAGGGTTCAGCCGGTAGTTTTCCGACAAAATGTAGCTTGAAAGTCTGGTTCTGGGCATCGGAAATATTATGTAAGTTGATACACTTAGCAGAACAATGCTTGGCAGATGTAAATGACTAAATGTTTAGGCAGAAAAACGTGCGACTGTAAACTTTCATCGATGGTCTGTGATTTAACTACAGAACCATTTTAGCTATACGTTCCATTTCTTTCTGACCAGGAAGAAATTCAATAACATCTTTTCTTTCTCTCTCTCTCTCTCTTTTGTGGAACATTGTTCTTAAGTGAAAATAGAGTGGGCAAAGTCTGGATATTTAGGGCTTGCATAAACTTTTTATTTGGTCCGATCGAAATCACTTACCTCAGAATACAGTGCTTCAGGCTGCTGAAAAATCGAGCATGAATTTCTATTTAATATGAAATCTCATTATCACGTTTATTTTGGGACGTACAAGTACAGTTTGCATCACTATATATATATATATATATATATATATATATATATATATATATATATATATATATATATATATATATATATATGTGAAATCGCTGTCGTAGACAAAAATAGAATCGTGCCGACGTATTCATTTCTTTCATTAAAAAACTAACATCTTATTTACAAAAATAATATATGTTTTCTAGACGGACGACTCGGAGCGAAATATTCCGAAAAGCAGCCGATAAGTGTGTGACGTCGGTGTGAACTCCTTAATAATGTTTCAAAAAGCATCTCAGGGGAATTCCTCAAGAAATCGCTCGAGAAAACGCCAAGAATACATTTCTGGAAATTCTCGGCAAAACGAGCGTCTACCTACTTTGAAGATGCTGAAGTATTAAATTATTTTGATTTATTTTGGATTTTTTGATCACAACATAATTCCCATAGTCACATTCGTGTTACTCCAGAGTTTTGATGACTTTATTATTATTCGATACGATGTAAAAGCGTTTTGAGTGTCTAGAAAAGCGCTATATAAATGTAACTGTAATTCTAAAATGTGGAAAAAATTAATAAATAAAAAAAAAGAATGAGTGTGTCTTAACTTTTTGACTGGTGGTGGTAGTCTCTCTCTCTCTCTCTCTCTCTCTCTCTCTCTCTCTCTATATATATATATATATATATAAATAGAGAGAGATAACTATTTAATACAAAGAATTTTATTACGTTTATTTTGGGAGGTTCAATGCGCATCACTATAAAAACCAACGATTTAGAACTGCAATGTCTTTAATATTTGTAATGCTGCAATTTGAGGCTCCGCTGTACTTTGAAAAGTCACGTTCGAATGCATCTTAAGTGCTTAGAAAACAAAATATGTCCAATCTAAGAGCAAGAAGGCTGTAAGGACATACTGCACATATAAAAGGAAGAACCTGTCCCAGAATAATTCAAATATTTATGGCGCCTGGACTGGAGTCTTTAGAGGATGACTCAGGGTTCACAGCCAAATGGGCTATATTTTAAAACACAACATTCCGCTAATCATGACAGTAAAGCATGCTGACATTTGCAGACCTACTACTAAGACTTTTTTTTTTTTTCCTTATTTCCGTATCCAAACCCCACCTCACCCAGCAGCTATGAGTCAGATGCATTGATTTCCAAATGCAAGAATCAATTAGAATCATGGCTTTTCATTACCGAGTGAATTGCCAGTTCAGAGATTTTTAAGTAACAAGTTCCTGAATTATTCTGAGTGGAAGAGAGCTGAATGGTCTCCAATACAAGCGTTGAGCTGTGGTTAATTAGGGGATGTTTTGATGCGTATGAATTGTTGCCGAAAAAAAAAAAAAAACTGAGTCATAATGTTATGGGGGCGAACTCCTGCTATTTTTTCCAATAATGCAAATTGTTCTCGATTCGGTGGGAAACGAATGACTTATCTCTAATTACAAACGGAAGGATCAAGCAGTTTTGACCTTCTGCTAGAAACGTCCTAGCAGGGGTAAGCCATCCCCTGTCTGTCAAAGAGAAAAAGACATTAGCGTTAAGTTTAAAATCAAATTATTTGCCATTAACGCATTATTTAAATCGGATTATACCACAGAGCAGTTCATACACTTGTATGGTGGACCTTAATCTAAGGCTAACAATACATTTTGAAAAATATGTATGTCCTGTAACTATAAAGAGTTAAGAAGTGTGATGGAATTTTTTTATTAATAACATAATAATATTATTTATATATCAAATCCTTAATTTCTTATAACAGCATGGCCCATCTTGTGTTATTTCTTACACATGTTGGACTTTTTGTGAAACCAAGTGCAACAGCACCACCAATAATTAGAAGTGAAAACACAGGGCTGATTTCTTTATAGCCCAGACTATAGATTTGTGCGGCCTATCAGAGACAGTCACGTCAGGTGATTACTCAGAAACACGCCCCCTTGATTTCATCTCTATTTGTGCAGATATTTTTCACACGCAACTGTAAGACATCGTCAGCAGCGATTGAAATACAGTCTTGAGTGCCATGATCATGATCATCATCATCATTTCCCCCGAAATTCCTTTAGAGTAGAAACTTTGATTAGATAGTCAAAGCACATACTGTCCAATCAGAGTACAAGTGACCCAAAGGACATATGACAATATGTATATATACAAAACACACGTGAACCTAGTAGATCATTACGGACTCACAAATGCAGCTGCAGATCTGCTTTTAAGTGTGTGTGTATGCGCAATAGTTTGCCACAACATTCTTATCATGGTATCAACGAGACCTTGTGATTTAATGCATCGCTCAACACTAATAGTTTTGTTGACAGACGTTAGATTTTAGCCTCCGTTCTGCACGTAGCACCGTTGCATGCAGCATACACAAACCCAAATATCTATGCAGCTCTATGAAGGATACTAGAAACAGGACATCCAAATGGAAGTTTATCCAACTCCTCTTTTTTTAAACAAACGTCTGAGCGATCACGTTTCACTTGGCAACATGTTTACCATTTTAAAGGCACCATTAATTCCAACACTCCCAAAAAGACTGCCAATACAGAGTCATAAATAATCCCCAGTCTCTCCTCCAAAATGCCCGCTGTAGGGCTTCTACCACACACACACACACACACAAAAATTTTTTAAATGTTTACCAAATCCTCCATTATATAAATTTTCTGCACGGCATGAATTATGAATCCCAAATTCCAGGCAGTGGGTTGGACATGCCCTAAAAACTGACGTCTGAATTTCAGCTCTTGAATTGTCTTTTTGTTTCTTTTCATTTTCGAGCATTCACCCACTTAAAACAGCTAACAATCAACCCATCTATACTAAACTACAGGAAAAAAAAAAAAAAAAAAAGTTTATTCAAGGATTCTTTGAATAGTTAAGGGTTCATTTCTTTTGAAAGATAATCTACTCGGAAGCCTCTCGGTTAGAAAAAGCTCTAATGTAGAGTTTGCATTGAACTTATCGGGGTTCCCCGGTTTAATACACCACATGGCTTTCATTCATTGTAAAATGGGGACATTTTTGTTTAAAAAAAATTTTGCTCAAAGTCAGTGCGCTCTTAAAAATTTGGGATAGTTAATGTTAATACTTTGTTGTACAGTTCTACATAGAGGCGTTCAGGTGTTTCCTAGGAGCAGCAAATCAAAGAACAGCAAATCGGAATATTTAAAGAATGTAAATCTTTTAAAATGTTGGAGCAACAAGAAGTGGTGTTAGTTGAGGGTTTGTTTCTTCCTAAAGGGCGAGCTAGTTGGAAGTCTGTATGAAGCGATGAAGGGGAAAGCACTACCATACATATAATTCAAAAAAATAATTCGGGTCAGTTTAGTTTGGCATCCATTCATAGCAGCATGGGAATGGGATGCACCATCTAATTTTGGTCAAAGTAATTGCACTAATGTTTCTACTTTGTTGTTCAGTTCTACATAGAGGTTTGAAGCGGTTTCCTTCGTCAGACAAGCAAACTAAAGAACACTTTGGGTTGCTATATTTAACCTTTATTTTTAAGCGCATAGTTTCGAGTTAGATATGAACCCCTAGAAAGCTGCAATCTAACAACTTAAAGGGGGGTATTTATCTTGTCCATTTAGGGAATTTAAAAAAATTATTCTGTACAACTATCCCAGAGAGCATCGGGTACAAGGCGGGGTACACCCTGGACAGGGTGCCAAACCATCGCAGGGCACAATCACTCATACACTACGGATACTTTGGACTCGCCAATCAGCCTACCATGCATGTCTTTGGACTGGGGGAGGAAACCGGAGAACCCGGAGGAAACCCACGCAGCACGGGGAGAACATGCAAACTCCGCACACACAGGGCCACGGTGGGAATCGAACCCCCGACCCTGGAGGCGTGAGGCGAACGTGCTAACCACTAAGCCACCGTGCACTCGGAAGCAATGACCATCCAAAAAAAAAAAAAAAAAAAAAAAAAAAATTGTAGAAGTGTAGAACTTTCAGAACTGCGGAGGAACTGCAACTTGTGTTTTTGCCTCAAAACTCTAGGGTCCAGGGTTTGATGCTGAAACTTCCACATCCCAAAAATATTCTGGTAGGTGGATTAGCCTTTCTAAATTGCTGGTGTCAATGATTAAAGTAGTTGCTTAGTGGTTAGGGCTCAAGACTACTCACTGGAAAGCTCAAATCCTGGTACCACTAAGCTGTGACTTTTATGCGGTTAATACTCATCTCTTCAGTCACATGACTTACTACTGAGTGTAGTAGACTGAAAATATCTCTTGCTAAATAAAATCTCATGTTTAATAACCCGTCTTGCTAACCTTCCCTCTACGAGGCCTGATCTTCAGGAAGCTTTCTCTTTCCTCTTGTCTCCCAAACCCTGCCAAGCAAAAAATGTAGTACTGGTTACTACACTATTGTATAAACAAATAAATAAATGTTTCTGAGCGTCCTACGATAGACCCACGTCCTGTCCAGGATGCACCAGGATCCACCAGACCATGATAAAGAAGAAGAATGAAAGAATGAGTCAATAAAGCGTATTACGTCATTCTGGTGAAATCATTTTTCTGTCGAGAAAACGTGCTGTCACGCCAAACGTTGTAACTCGAGAGCCTCCGAGACAGAGTTAAAACATAGGAGGACAAACTTTTAATTAATTTTAATTAAGAACTTTTAATTCATGCTTGAGAAGCCCTTTGTTCTAAGAGTGTAGTAGGTTGAAGGAGAAGAAAATACGTTTTGTTAAATCGATGGCGAATAACCTTAATACTATTCAGGTCTTGCTAACCTTGATCTTCCTTCCAACCACAGCAACATTTCCACCCACATCAGACTCCTGCTGGGTTCCCCTCTCCATAGGGAACACCACAAACACGGCAGACATTTTTAAGCTCCATGATGAAACAAAACACAAAAACACACACACACACCTGGATTTACTAGGTGCCTCAGACCCTGACAGGGAAGTGGAGAGGCCCGTTTTAAGAGCAACATTTCCACATGTGTACACGAACATGGCCACAGGCCTCCGTACCACTTAGTGTTTGCCAGAAGCCACTTTATCCACATTCATTAGACCCCGAAACATTTGGCGCCCTCTCACTGAGAGGTTGGAATAATAACACTGTAATTGGTGTCCAGTCACCGGTTTTGACGCATAAAACACGAATAATAAAAGGAATTGAAAGGAAACAAAAACATCGGATGGACTTTGAATAAACAAATATGAAAATACACTGCAGCACCGGGATGGATTCTTTTATGAGATTTATGTTCTTATGAGATGGCACTCCAGTGGAACAAGCCTGCTCGTAATCACTTTTATAGGCCTGGATTTGCACTGGAAGCCTAAACCAACATTTAGTCGGCCAACATTACTGCTGACCACAGTGTTTATGTGTACGTACTGTATGTGTGTGACGAGAAGGAGAGAGTTGAGTGTGCCATGGAGAAGAGGTTTGAGAGTTGGCTTACTCAGAAGATGGGTCTCACCTGGGTCCTAGTTCGTCCTCGCTCCGCCACACAAAGTCTCCGAACTTCTCGTAGTGCGAGTTGTAATGGTGTTGAACACGGTATAGTGTAGGTGGAGAGACCTCCATCAGCGTGTTGTAGGCTGTTTGCTGCTCCTTGCCACTCGTGTAGCCATTATACAGGTTGTATACCCGGTCTGCTATCTCTGAAAGACGAGGAAGAAGCAGATTGGACCTTTCTCAGACATTGATGAAGGGACGATCGATTCGACTGGTACTGACTGAAAAGAATAAGTCATTTTAATTGAGTTCACTGAAACACATGAATTGAGAGTATACAGACAGTGACACGGAACCGAGTATTGGTGGCAGGATTGATTTGTTGGAGAAGGTTCTTGCTTTAAGAAAAGTTCAATCTACTCTGTTCTTAAAGCGATATTAAAAGAAAGGGATTAAGATTCTAAAGGGATCTTCCATAGGAATAATCCTAATCAGATCTTTGGTAGAAATAATCCTGAAAGAGTCCTTTCGTAAGAAGAATATGAAATAAATCCTAATCTTTGGAACTATCCTAAAGCAATCATAAAGGAACATTTAGTGCAAAGAATCGTAAAGACCTTTGGTATGAAGAATCCTAAAGGGATATTTGATCAAAAAGAATCATTAAGGGATATTTGGTTTGACCCACTAGGGGAACCTTAATGTTTTATGTAGAACCCTACAACCTGTCAGTGAAGGATCCAAGCTGAATCCATTTAGGAAGCCGAAAACTCTTACCTATCCAAAGAATACCCGAGTAACCTTTTTTTTTTTTCCTGAGTCGATAGTAGTTCAAGTCGTGGAGTTTTATTTCGACTTCATGACTGTGACCACTGATGATGTCATCCTAAAGGAAATGAACCTCTCGCACCTTGGCACTTTGATCTACCATATCACCATCTGGTCAGCGATGTAGAACTTGCAGTTCATTCACGCCAGTAACAGGTGTGAAGATACAATCTTCTCAGATGGATTGAGACGGAGTGGGGGAAGAGAGATGGAAAGAGAAAGTGGAGCTGTACCTTCTGCTCTGCTGTCATCAACTATTGGACAGGAAGTGCGCACTGTCACGTAGCTCGCCTCGGAACGGCTGCCACGGCTGTCCAAGGCATAGAGCGTGAACCTGAGATAGACAGAAAGACAGAATGAGAGACAATAGATGTCATGACTTGCCAAGGGAAAAAGTAACAATACAGATCTTGAATAACTCAATAGAACTTCTGTCACAATGGCATCAGAAACTCATTAGCCTATATCTACTGTACGTAAAAACACACGTGGCCATTATACCTGGAACCTGCACTCTGCTGAACCCAAGCACATTTCCTCCAAATAGTATAACCTCACAGGAGCATGTAGCTCATAGAACAACCTGTCTGGCTGGCTGTCCTGTTACACGCTGTGCTACGAGGTGAAGAATCACGTCACTGACCTTCGTTTACGAGCTTAGGTCCGACAAACCAGGAACTCGCGCTCAAAAAAACAGCTATAACTGACAACAGACGTGTGTGGGGCCTACAGGATTCCAGAGTATTCGGTTACATTTGGAAATTGTCCTGGCAAAGGGAGCTTGAATGAAAAAAAAAAAAAAAAAAAAAAATAGAAAAAGAAAGGCCAGCCATTATGGCTAATAGCTGCTTAAATGGGACTCCCACTTCCTCTAATGACAGAGTTCCGTTCAGCAAATACAAAACACATTAAAGCTCAAGGCCTGCGTGTTCTTGGACCACCCAGTGCAGAGAAATGATGCTCAACTGCTGGACGTGGACAACTTCGAGCTGCCTGGCTGGCTGGCTGGGTGAACGCACGAACGAGTGTAGCGTTCGTGCTGTGCTGTGAATCTTAACAACAAATCTGCTGAGGCAGGTTTATGCTGGTACAAGATATCAAAAACCTTCACATGCCTCCATGGAAAATGTCAGTGGGAAAAGAGCTTCATGCTGTAAAATTAGCGTCGTAAAGAATATCGGGTTCAAATTCTTTTAACTTCTGTTTCAGTGTTTGTCTTGACTTTAGCATTGTTAGCATTTAAAATTGCACACACACGGCACAAAATGGACAAATGAATGAATGAATGAATGAGGGATTTTACACTCGGGGTGCCATTTGTGTCCCTCTGATACTGCATTTACAAACATGCATGTAAAGTAAAGCTAGAATATATTTTAAACCCAGGTCTTTCACAGCAACCTATGTACACATTTCAGTTAAGCTAAAGCGCTAACAAAACCGCTGGCGGCATGTTGGTGCAGCATTGCCACCTCACAGCTCTATAGTTGGATCCTGAGCTTGGACTTGGGTCTGTGTATGTTCTCCACATGTCCGTGTGGGTTCCTTAGGGTTCCTAGGTTTCCTCCCGCCTCCAAAAAAACAAGCCGACTGTAAATTGTCTGTAGAGTGTGTGAATTTGTGTGTGCACTTTGCCCTATATGGATCTGTGGATCTGAGCTTATCCTGGGAACACTGGTCATTGGGTGGAATATACTGACTAGCATCCACCAGCTAGCATCCCAATTCAGTATATATTTCCACCCCATGACCAGTGTTCCCAGGATAAGCTCAGATCCACTGTGACACTGTCCAGGACAAAGTGCTGAAGAGGAATGAATGAAAATTATTACTGGCTCCGTCAAATAGTCAACTGTCGCAATGAAAAAGTGTGACGCTTAAACTTTATTTTATTTTAATTAAAAAAAATAATAATAATAAAAATTTTTACTTCCATGCTAACAGCCTCTTTTTCACCTTAAAAGCTGCAAAAATCTCATTTCTTTTTGTTTTTCACATCATTGCTGTTACACAACAGTGGCCTTCTAGATCTTTTTATTTTTCAGTAAAAGCTGAAATTCACTGAAATGGATACTATTTATCACTGTAAAGAAAACATTCAACAAGCCACACTCATTCACCACCATAATGACTTTTTCTCCATTCCGATTAGTTATTTCTTTGCATGGAAAGGTTCCTCCATCCCCACGAGTTATTTCTTTACATGCCAGGCTTTGGCTTTGTCCTTTGTCTGGGGGAACCATCTTCCAGTACCACCAACTGAGTGTTTTGTTTGTAACGCGGCCTACTTTTGCATGGCTTGCATAGTTTGTCTGATCTCGCTATTCATCGACAGAGACGTGTGGCATTCTTCTCCCAAACCTCACCAAAAGCCATCTCCTCGGATTCTGCCCATCATAACAATGCGGCCATCACAGCGAGCACGCTGTTTGAATTACGTGGTTTCAGAGTCACCCACTGAAGACAGAGAGTGGCTTGTGTGTGTTTTTCCTTCTGTCAGACAATTTGTAAAGTTTAGTTTACGGTTTGAAGATTTTTTTTTTTGTTTTTGCGGGTTTGGGTGGGTGGGTGGGGGGGGTCTCCGCTCAACACTGTTTTTAGTTGTCTGAGGTGTTGGCAAAGATGGGATGTGTTTCAATAGCTCTAAAAAGGTCTCATGGAAGCGTTAACATTCCTTGTGGATGTATCATCAGAGTTACTGACAGTATTAACAGTAAGCCTCTCTGACATCGAGAGAAAAAAAATACTGTAGCAGAGCCGATAAACATACGAAACCAAAAATCGCCATAGTTCAGCGACTCCAGTTTTCAAAATACGATTCAGCTTGGCTTCTGTAACAGAGCCTCTGTTGTGGTTCATCCGATCACATGCATGTACGTACAGTGGGAGGAAATAAGTATTGAACGCGTCAACGTTTTTTTCAGTAAATATTTTTCCGATGAGGCGATTCACATGAAATTTTCACCAGACATCAGTATTGACTCAAGAAATCCAGAAATATAAAGACATCCAAACATTAAAGTCCATAAATAAAGTTATGTGTAAAAAAGTGGAATGACACGGGGAAAAAAGTATCGAACACACTAAGAAAAAGCCGTTCTCCAAGGCAAGGTAAGGCAAGGAAGCAGCTGAAATCTGTAAGTAATTATACCCCCTATCTGTGCAAATTAATATCAGCTGGGTTAGTAAACTGATGGTCTATAAAAAGGCTTTTCGTTTCCAAGGTGTTACACAAGAAACATCTCATGATGGGTAAAAGCAAAGAGCTCTCCCAAGGCCTTCGGAACCTTCCACTTTATTACACATGACTTTATTTACCAACTTTAATGTCGTGAATTCTTTACATTTGCAGATTTATTGAGTTAATACCGATGTCTGGTGAAAATGTCATGTGAATAACTTCAACGGAAAAATATTTACTGAAAAAAAAATGTTGACGCGTCCTATACTTCTTTCCCCCTGCTGTAAATAATTTAGCTGAAGGCATCCTGGTCAGAGTGATTTAATGACGAATTTGTTTAGGTTTTAGAAACTGGAAGCAATATTGCGGGCAGGTACGATAAAAAAAAAAAAAAAAAAAACTGTTGGAGTAAATGTTCTGCAGGAAAAAAATGTAAAAATTCAAAAAGAGTCAAAAGCAGTACCATGGAGATCCAGAGCAAACATATCCATGTTCAAATAGTTGTCTTATTTATAACCATAAACGAATCAGTAAACTAATCACTAATGTTTAAGCTAGGGTTTCCCAATCTAGCGCTCATGACCCCGTATCTTCTTTTGATTTATTCATTTATTTTATATTACACATATCGATCTAACTATGAACACAGATTGTGTCCACTATTTTAAAAACAAGCCTCATTTAAATTGAGCGTACATGTTATTCTAGTCCGTTCTGCTAGTCCTGACACACTGCACCAGTGTAAGGAATTTCACAAGACTTTCATTTGCCTTGTCTTGATTTTGAGTGAGTTTTCTCCACCTCCTTTCTTTTCTTTCCTCTTGTGTTGGATTGATCATCTTCGAATTCAGGCGTTTACTTTAGAACTTCTATCCTGTGATATTCTATTCTGTGTCTTTATCTCTCTCGGTCTGTCCATCTTTCTTTTCAACGGACAGGCTGTCACTGTGCTGCACGACTCTGTGTTTGGTATAGATCGACTCTGAAATGGTGCTACCCTGCAAACAATTGGCAGTGATAGCGATCGCCTTGGAGAACAATGCCTGCTCCGAGTCTACCTCACCAGCGAGAAGGTCAAAACACAAGGGAGAACGCTGGTGAAACACCCTCATCCCCTTCCACACACACCACTTTAGTACAGTGCTCTATTCATCGTGCCTAAGCTCTATAGTTCACCTGACCATCTCAATGTGGGAAAAGTGTGTGTGTTTTATGCGTGCGTGTGTGTGTGTGTGTGTGTGTTTGATTTAGTACTGAGGATGTTCCGTGGAGACGCTCTGACTGTGTAAAAGTATCTAGTTGGCACGGCGCATGAAACGGTTTATGGGTCTTAGAGCATTAGATTCCTCAGGATCCTTCCTTATCAACCAGCCAACTGCTTTCGCACGCAGTTTCAGACTATAACGCAACACAAGTAATTGCTTTGCGTATTCGGAACACAAAACTGAAAAAGGAAAAATATATCATCTGTGTAGATAGGTTTTAAAGAGATAGAATTTGTTTGTGCTCACAATAAAAATGTGATTGGTTAATTCCGCTATCACATCCCAATTCCTAACTTTTCTTTTTGGCGTTTTAAGATTAGCCATCATTCCTGTTTCCTGCCAGAATTGCAATACTGCAGAGCATTAAAACCTAATATTGTGTAGGTCCCCCTCCACTTGTGCCACCAAAACAGCTGTGACTCGTCGAGGCATGGACTCCTGAAGGTGTGCTGTGGTATCTGGCACCAAGACAGCAGATCCTTTAAGTCCTGTAAGTTGCGAGGTGGGACCTCCATGGATTGGACGTGTTTGGCCAGAACGTCTCACAGATGCTCGACTGGATTGAGATCTGGGGAATTTGGAGGCCGTGTCAAGACCTTGAACTCTTTGTCATGTCCCTCAAACCGTTCCTGAACAATTTTCACAGTGCGGTAGGACACATTATCCTACTGAAAGAGGCCACTGCAATTAAGGAATACCGTTGCCATGAAGGGATGTACTCGGTCTGCAGAAATGTTTAGATAGGTGGTAACATCCACATTAATTCCAGGTCCCCAGGTTTCCCAGCAGATCACTGCCCAGAGCATCACACTTCCTCCACCAGCTTGCCTTCTTCCCATAGTGCATCCTGGTGCTATCTCTTCCCCAGGTAAGCGACACACACACACCCGATCATCCACATGACAAATCTGTGATTTGTCTCTGCACTAGCGTCTGAACACAGCACTGTGGAAAAATGTAAATAAAGCAGGTTTTCAAAGATCAACTTCGCTGGAATTCATCTCCATAACATTTGATTTAGGCCTTCCAAGTATTTGAAGCTGAGCCGTTGCTTCAACTTGATCTGATAAAACGATTATTTTCCAGATGGATTGTGAATAAAGGATTCTTTTACAGTAGGGATAGCTGTGGAGGAATACTCCCATGGGGCAAAAAAGCACACCATGTACCTCACTGGTATGTTAATAAGTCTCCATTCAAGGTTTATGGAGTCAAGACAAATTCCACTAAGACCGTGTCAATAATAGCAACTCAAATTGAATGGGTCAAATATGGTTTAAAGGGTCATCAGATTTTATGATCAAGTCCAAATGACTTTCCCTGCTTTTAGATTTTTTTTTTTTTAATTCGTTCAATAGTTTCCACATCTGAGCAAAGCATAGTCCAAAATTGCTTGCCATTTAGGATCTGTTCACTGATTTTTGAACAACTGTTAATGGAAAATGTACAAGGCTACAGCAATGTGTCATGTACAATGTGTCATGTAGTTTATACTACCCCAAACTGGTTTTATGCAATCATTTCTGACAAGGCTATAGCAAATTGCACTTGGATCATCCTTGATAGTCAAGAATCCATTATTAAAAATGGAAATCGTACCTCACTGATCAGCACTAAAAATTTAACATTAAAACCACCTGCCTAATATTGTGTAGGTCCCCCTCCCCTTGTGCCACCAAAACAGCTCTGACCCATCAAGGCCTGGACTCCACAAGACTTCTGAAGGTGTGCTGTGTTATCTGGCAGCAAGACGCTGGCAGCAGAGCTTTTAAGCCGTTGTTGTGAGGTGGGGCCCCTATGGATCGGACTGGTTTGTCCAGAACATCCCATAGATGCTCGATTGGATTGAGATCTTGGGAACTTAGGGGCCGAGTCAACACCTTGAACTCTTTGTCATGTTCCGCAAACCGTTCCTGAACAAATTACGCAGTGCGGCTGGGAGCATTATCCTGCTGAAAGAGGCCACTGCAATTAGGGAATACTGTTGCCATGAAGGGGTGTACTTGGTCTGCAACAATATTTAGATAGGTGGCATTTGTCAAAGTAACAGCCAGATGAATGCGAGAACCTGAGGTTTCCCAGCAGAACATTGCAGCCCAGAGCGTTACACTGCCATTGGAGGCTTGCCTTCTTCTCATAGTGCATCCTGGTGCTGTCTCTTCCCCAGCTACGCGAAGCACACTCACAGATGTCCACATGATGTAAAAGAAAACGTGATTCATCAGACCAGGCCACCTTCTTCCACTGCTCTATGGTCCAGTAATGATGCTCACGTGCCCATTGTAGGAGCATTGGTGGTGGATATGGGTCAACATGGGCACTCTAAATGGTCTGCGACTACCCCACCTTTCTACCATAGCCAGCATGAAGTTTTTCAGCAATTTGTGCTACAGTAGCTCTTCTGTGGGATCGGACCAGACAGGCTAGCCTTCACTCCCCACATGCATCAATGAGCCTTGGGTGCCCATGACCCTGCTGCTGGTTCACCAGTTGTCCTTCCTTGAACCACTTTTGGTAAGTTCTACCCACTGCGTACCTGCCGTTTTGGAGATGCTCGTTTTCCGAGTCCAGAAAGTCATTCAATTGAAAAAAGATTTGAAATTGCCATTTCAAATCACCAAGAAAAAAAAAATACACTATTACATCTTGCTATTGCCATTTAAAATTTTTATTTCATATCATCAGCACCTCAACTAGTTTCCTATCAAAAAATGGTTTCAAAGAAAAACAGGAATATAGAGGTATATGTAGAACTTTTATTATATTACAAGTGTATGAAAACACAAATAAACCTGTTCTGTCGTTGTATTATCGTGCTAATGTTTAGGGGCGGACGATACGACTACGATACGTTTTCTCAGGTAGGTCTGTCAGTAGCATTCAAGTAAGTAATACTAAGGAAATTGAATAAAACGATTAAACGTAAAATAATAAAAACGTAAATACGACACATACAGTGATTCTTATTCAATTTACTGAAGTTATTCAGTCAAAGGAGTGAGTGATTATCATGGGATCACCCACCTACACTTCTAACACAGTGTTTAATTGGGGTTTTTTTTTCTCTAAAAAACATTTGATTATCATCTTTCATCTGCTTTTGTTTAATAAGAACACACTGTTTTCGAATCCTGTGTGTGTGAAATGTAATTTGACAAAACTTTATTAGTTTTCCATTAAACATTCTTTGTGTTTGGATCAAACTTCCAGGTTTTAATGTGCATTTTTGGAGTGCACGCTTTATGCAACACCTCATAACTCAGGCCACGGCATGGGTCACGCCTGGTTTATCATGTTTTTACAATGCCAGGAGATTTAATTTATCTCTTCTCTACATGGAATATCTATTTACGTCTGCGAAGTTGTATCAAAAATCCAATGATGAACATGAGGCTACATTGGTTCCTCTGGAAATGGCCAAATCAACATCGTAACTGCCATATTTTATGTTCTTTTGGACGATAAGAAGATCTTTTCCCGCTCATTTCACAAGGATTTTCATTGAGTAAAAAAAAAAAAAAACCCTGCTATTTTCTTGAGCATGAACAGAAAATGTATCTGTTTGAATGAGAAACCAGTAGCAATGCTATCTTCTACTGATTAGAAAATGTGCCGTCGAGCAGGATAAGTGTTCTGGACGACGTAACTCTTTACGCAAATGGAGATCTTATCGAAGGACGGAGAGTCTGGGGGTGCTGGTTCGTCACCGATAGTACCGCTACAGACTGGTACAGTGCATCCTTGCATATCTCTCAGCAATTCACGTCGGTAAGCATTCCAAGTTTCACTATGGCTTCCTTTGACCTTTCGGATTGCGCAATTGTAAAAGCTCCAGAAACCATCCAAAGAATCAATGGGGATCGGTTTTCCCAAGATATGAATTGCAGCCCTGAGTACACATCTTACATGCTAAGCTAGAACAAATGCGTCAGAAAATCCACCGATTCTACAAAAGGTTCATGAACTTTCCTTCATCAGTTATGCTCAACGTCCAGCATTGAGAAAGGTGAAAAAAAAAAACTAAAGGCCCTGAAGAGCTCTGAGGTGGAAATAAAACAGAAAACCACACAGCAATTGAAAATGCTCAGAAATTAGTACAGCGTGTTCTTGACTATCCATTTGCTTTCTTGGTATTTTGTTTAGGGATTTTTTTTTTTTTTTTTAGGAAGAGGTAGGGGTGATTTAACTGGATGGCTGAAAGTGACATGCAATAGGGTCAAACCATTCAAAAGTACATCCTGTAATCCAGATGTCATTTTAATAGCTTTCAAAGGCTAAATTATGATCTGTCTAGTTTCTCACATAAGAAGAGTGAACAACTTATGATAATCGACACAAAATAAATCAAAGAAATCCACTTGTTTGGACATGTGCGTATTTGATGGTTGTAGAAAGAAAAAAAAGAACGAAAACAAGCTGTATTATAACACAGTGCTATTCGTATAATTTAACCTTGTGTTTAGCGGTTTCTCTGCTAACAGGTGCTAACTTGTTTGTTCCACATAACTATCATTTAATCATCGCTGGATGGTCATTAGCGAGCCTGTGTAATCTTAGACTAGTAAAATATAAAAGATTGTAGCTGACAATCTGGATGCTACCTAGCAGGCAATCATGTGATGATCTTGTAGTTATGCGGAGTTCTTTTATAACTAGCAGGCTCATTGCTAGCTAGCAGGAACTGATCTTGTAGCTACATTAAGTTCTTTAATAATCGTATAAACAATTCAAATCTAGACGGTATCTAACAAGCTGGTTGTTAGCATGCTGGAAGCTAACTAGCAGAAATCATGCTATATTCTTCTAGGTATAAACTGATACAATCTGGATGGAATGGAAGAAAGCTAGCAGGCTTGATGCTAACGAGCAGGCAATCCTGTTATGATCTTGCAGCTACATTTAGTTCTTTTATAGTGTTTATAAACTATTCGAATTTGGGACGGTAGCTAACAA